>NW_025110633.1:0-46116 GCF_011392965.1 Frieseomelitta varia | reverse complement strand
ACACAAATACAGGAAACGTGCTTTAAATCATCTTCAACCAGGTGAAGATTTTTTTTTACCAAAAGACACAAATACAGGAAATATGCTTTAAATCAACATCTTGAACTAGGTGAAGATTTTTTTTACCAAAAGACACAAATACAGGAAACGTGCTTTAAATCATCTTCAACCAGGTGAAGATTTTTTTTCACCAAAAGACACAAATACAGGAAACATGCTTTAAATCAACATCTTCAACCAGGTGAAGTTTTTTTTTCACCAAAAGACACAAATACAGGAAACGTGCTTTAAATCATCTTCAACCAGAAGATTTTTTTCACCAAAAGACACAAATACAAGAAACATGCTTTAAATCAACCCAGTGCCATTTTTAAACTACTTAAATATCCTACATTTATCCTTTTTCTATAGCTACCCTTTCAACTCGCGCGATGATCGAATTGGTTAATATTCGGGCCGCCATTTCTTGCGAGATTAAAAGGCAAAACTAGTTACTAAGATTCAGCGAGGAACGTTCACTATATATGTAGGTGCTCACTGATGTATTTGCCACGTAAACAATAATTACCGCATGCAATTAAGAGGATCCTTACGAGGACGAGGATGTTGGCGATGGGGTTGGTGATAGTCTGGCAACTTCTCCTTCCATATATAGCGTCGAGGCATCGAAACGGAACGAACTGGCAACGCGTGTCGACACGGCAGATGAAGAGATTTCGACTTGGTTACACTCGATCTTGTTACTCTGTGCCAGGAGCTGCGAGCCTTCCGTAAAATTTGAGTTAGCCTCGTTACTCACAGCGAACGAATTTCAAGTCTGTCAGAGGGTTTTCTCTGTAATCAGCGTACGGAGTATAAAGGTCGTGTCATTGAAAAATTAACCAACGTTAAATTATGCACGAACATGGTCAAAGTTTCATACAGTAATCAGTTCCAGCTGTTTCTCTAATTTGGCTCAAAATTTGACGCCTGATATGAAAGTCGAAGGGCTCCTTGTATTATTTAGAATTAGAATTATCGTTGATGGAAAGTATGGAAAGTAATACAGATTCGTAATATTATAGATTGATTTTGCGTTGATTTGTAAGTGGTACGACTCGATAATTCAACCTCTCAGAAGATAAAGTGATCAATCCCACTTTTTATGAAATTATCTACTGAACAA
The DNA here is from genome assembly GCF_011392965.1 of Frieseomelitta varia. NCBI lineage: Eukaryota > Metazoa > Arthropoda > Insecta > Hymenoptera > Apidae > Frieseomelitta > Frieseomelitta varia. The sequence continues at coordinate 44,951 of NW_025110633.1, read as the reverse complement.
AGTTACAATGAGAGTATAATTAGTATTCAAAATCAGTTATAATTCATTCTATGTTATGTAATGTTAAAATATGTTTAATCAGCAGACGTAATTAATACTGAATATCTCAAAAAGAAACATCTGACTTTCATAAATAATTATATATTCTTATAAAATAATTTTTGTAATTGTCATTTCTTTGTGCATTTTAAATTAAGGAACTAATATAGTTTTTATAGATTCAGTTAATGATTATCTACATAGACTAAAGATTTAAAATATTTTTAGTATCAATTATACCGCAGGGGAATTTTACAACTTTACATAATTTTTATATTACACTAATCGATAATTAATATTTCGCAATATTGTGTAGCTGTAAAATTTTCATCAAATTTTTCTCTAATAATTACTTGCTAGATTCATTTTCAAAACAAATGACCAACTTAATTAGTAAGTAATACAATTTGTGTTTGCTACGAGAATGAATGATTTACATTACGAATTTACATTACATTCGTAAGATAATCACGACTAAAATAGTATTATAGAAACGAGTTCTTAGTTCCAGAGCTTATGAGAGAGTTCGCAACTACATATTATATCTATATGTTCCAATAGAAGTTAGTTCGTTCCTTACGGGAGGTAATGGCTAGACGTTTAACTTCCAGATCAATGATCACTAGTAAATTATCGCTAATAAATTGAATGAACTCGTACAGCAATTCACAATTAAATCATTAATTTGGTGAAATATGCAAATGATCGATTGGAATTTAAATATTTAAACTGTAATGATTTAACTAATTAGTATTGTGATTACATTATGACGTACTGTATCATATCGTCGCATCGTGATCAATACAGGCATGTCTTTGTTATTTATTTGTTTTTTTCATTTCGATGTTTCTAAATTAGAAAGCACGCAGCAATAGTTTTTTTCCCTCTCGATTCTTAATATATTTCGATGTTTAATTCCAGGTTTTCAATTGGATTTTTCTGCAATTTAAATCATTTATTTCACTCGTAGCGCTAGAAATACCTCAGTTTCTCTAAATTTTCGCAAATCTCGTACCGAGAAATTTGCCTTACCCACGGACTCGATGTTAAAAAATAAAAATTTGATAGCACAGCAACTGACTGAAAGCAACTGCAAACGACACGTTGCATCGGCGCAACGTCGGATCGATTTTACAGTGGAATCGTCGCGGTTCATTACGGCGCCTAATGAAATTTCAAAACGTGCGCTGTAATGACTGTAAGGATTCTACGAACGTTCTGCAAATCCACTCCACCGTAGACATTCGATCCTCGAATGTTTTGCGAGGATAGATTACGGCCGCACACCCCGAACTAATTAAAAAGTGATCGCTATATCGTCGTCTGTTTATCTAACCAGTCGAAGTGGGATAAGTTTCGCGAGAAAGGGGATAACCGGTTGTTTTTGTTGTTCAACTAACAGTTGAGTCGTTAGAGATGCAACCATTTCCTCGACTGTAGAAAGTAAGAAACTTGGTCGCACTAATGCTATGTTAATGACTTTAGATGAGAAAAACGGCGAATGGAGAGAGAGAGAGAGGAGACGACTGGAGAAATGACGGTGTGAGTAAAATATAGGATTTCAAAGGTAAAACTGGAGCGTGACTGATTAAATTTTGATCGTTTCACGTCGTCTTCCACTTTCGCGGTAAAAACGCGGGTATTTCGAAATCAGCTTTTTGAGTGGTCGATTATCGCACGGAATCTACCATTAGTGTGTTACATCACTTACGTGCACCGTTATGCAAATTCGAGCTTCCTGGACGCAGATGAAAAATTATATCTAAATGGAGATTTATTTCACTTATTAAATGTTAACGGGCACTAAGTTAGTTTTTGTGATTGTCTCAATGATTCGAGAAATGATACTCCACGTATTAAAGAATTTGGAATTTTTAAACGTTGAAGTAAACTGAGAGTATTTTCTCTGTTTCCATTTAAATTTAAGTGTCAGAAATGTGCTTCTGAAAGTACTATATCTCGGAGATTTCACTATACTATATTATATTAATATTAATATTATTATAATATTAATATAATATTAATATTAATATTATATTAATTATATTAATATAATATTAAAAAATTAAATCTCTGTGATCTAATAATAATAAAATTCAGTCCCACTTTTAAAGTAAATTATATATATATATAAAACATTAATATTATATTTAAAAATTTTTCAATTTTTGTTAATAATCATGTCGATTACCTTACAATAACGACTTTGCCATTTAGCCATAATTAAGCCTTAGTTATAATTTACGAGTTGTTTTACACAAAGATTTATAAAAGAAAAATCAAGTAAATTTTTCTGTGAAAGAACATTTTAAAAAATGGAGAGAACCTTCCTGTTCGATGAATTACATCGTTTATCCATATTTTACACGAAGTTGTGCACTATTAGTTTCTTCCCTGTTTCAGATTCCCTGGCATTTCCATCTTTTTCTGAAATTCACTATGTGTTACAAGATTTCCCTCTTACTATCAGTACCCCCACTCATCCGTATTGATCATGTAATATCTGCCTAGGTATAGCACATCTCTATTCCATTACCCATTTCTCCAGGGCCGAAATTTCGCTGCGTAAGTCCGAGATTATGTGTACGACTAAACATTGATTTTTATTACGCTTCAAATTTTTTCATAAGTGAATTCACTTGTACATATATACGTTACCTAGGCTCATAAAATATCCAAAAATTCTCGTTTCCATGCTTAAAGTATTTGAAATTGAACGAATTACTGCCACTTTTGCTCACGTAAGAACTTATAAATAAGTTTCATAATTTCGCAGTTTTAGAATTTCAATAAAAGATGCTGATCTCTCCGATTTCGTGCGATCATGTCCCATTTCATGCCACTTTTACTCATAGAAGAGCTTATAAATACACATTATAATTTCGCAGTTTTAGAATTTCAGTAAAAAATGCTGATCTATATGTGATCTTTCCAATTCCATGTACGTCATATTACGTTTTGAACGTTGAACGTGATCAATTTAGCAAAGAGTGTCCTACTTGTGTTTCCTGCCTCAGTACGTACGTACATAATCGAAATTTAATATCTCTTCCAAACACACAGCCGGCAATTATTGATCCAAACCAGCGCCTTCCTATTAAAAATCACAGATACGGAAACGTTTCTGCCCAAATGTAATAACGCGGGTCGCCACCATGAAAAAAGACGTACCAATCCGCAACGAACCTAATTTCAAACCCCTTACTAATAACTGAAAATCTAACTTCACCCGTACGTTTTCTTTTTTTTTTTTTTTTTTTTCGGGGGAGGCTAAAAATTCTCGTCACGTCCTCCCTCTCCAAAATCACTTCATGTATCACTCTGAAAGCGAGAAATAGTGACGTGCGGAAAAGCGTGGGGGAGGGGAAAAAGAGGGGGGAGCGGTGAAAGAGAAAAGAATCCCATTGGTTGTACGTCGCCGGCGAGATTGAATGCGATCGATCCGAAAAATCACCGTTCGGAGAAATATTGCTCGATTAACCGTTAATGATTCCCGGTTTTCACGCAGAAGCCACCCTACCGAATAGGTGCTTCACTCGTGAACTTTAACTGCGTCGCGTCGTCCCTTAAGCTGTAAAAGGCGCATCGACCGGAAGGGAATTCACGGAAGAATCGAGATTTCCCTCGATATGAAAATCGTTCGACCGAGGCAGGACTTGCCAGCGAGGCAAATATAACGTATTGTACGAACATACACGTGAGAGTCGTGGTCGTATATAACATGTCACGTGTAATCTTTCGCAATGTATGTGTGTATGTGTGTGTGTGTGCGCGCGTACATTTAACGACAAAAAGAAATCGTGGATTCATGTCCGACGATTCTAGAGAGATCGGGACAAAACGCCCTGGGATTCGTTTAATTCCGTTCCGCAAGATTTTACTGGAATTTCTTGTTTCGTATGAATGAGGGATGGACCAGATGTCAAAAAAATGGATGAATTTTGCTGGTTATTTGAATCGAGGAATTCTTTTATACTGTTCTAGTGAATCTGTCTATTTCAAGAGATTGGAAAACAATATTGTGCGAAGAAACGATATGAGCGAGGATTATAAAATACGAAAAATTAGGAGAGTTTCAAATTGTTCGAAGTGTGAAATTTAAGTACGAACGATGATTGTAGCAATGTAGTTCGTTTGTTGCTTTTCATTCTTATATTAATATTACTAACGATCAAATATTGAGTTATTGTTTTATTATTATAAGATAGTTATGCAGTAGTTGGAAAACTAAAATTCATAACGGCACAAGTCGGATAAATTTTGTGAAATGTGTTATTTTATATTTCTTAGACCACGAAAGTATCGCTGAGAAGGATAAAGATTTATTTTAATTAAAATATTAATTTGAAACTGAATGACATTTTCGATGATAACTTCAATAGAGATTAAAATTTCGACTTATATACGCTGTTAAATTTTAAATCCACCATTCAGTAAAAACTATGAAAATAATCAATCATAACAATTAACTGAGAAGTTGAGAATTTATTCTGAAAGTGATAACCTACAAATAGAATACAATAAAAATGACATATGATGGAAATCGTTGGGTTTCTTTTGAGAAACACAAAAATAAAAAATTGTTAATTAATTTTGAAAGTGATAAAAGTTGTAAATAAATTAAGCCACGGAGATAGTTAAACTACAGTGATCATGGATTAACTCGTTTTATTTATTTTAACTCTGTATGCACGAAGAATATAGTTCCTTCCCATATAAAGCGCTCCAGTTCTATCGAAATGCTCACTTTGTCGGCTTCAAGACGACTGTACGTGATGGATGATGTAGCTTGATACGTGTAGAATGTCAGTTTAGAACGAAGAGATACGGAAATTGTACACAGAGCTTTCACATGGCAAATATTTGTGGCAGATACCATTGGTATTTTAAGGATGACGATATAATTATTGACCATGACTACTGAACGCAACCTCACGAGAAATAATGCTTCTGCATTTTATTATTTGACTCTATCGTTTCGATCAGAATTTTCTCTTTTTCAATTATACTTAGATGCACATTAATACATTAATACAAATAATCAAATCCGCTGAATTTCAAAATTCTTTACTCGTCTTTACATAAATACTCGAACGTTTATAGGAATTCTCTCTAGGAATATATTATATTCGAATTATAATATAGCGGAGACTCGACCATCGCCTTTATCGAATTTGAAATAAGTCTAAAAATGTATGTACCAATTACAAGACATTTAATATTTGCAGAGATTATAAAAGCACTTATTTGAAACCAATTATTCATTGAATATTTAATAGGATTTTAATAGATATTTTTAACAGATGTTATTAACAAATATTTTCATTTATTTATACAGTAAAACATTGGGCGGCCAGTAAGCGTTATTACAGTATGCAGAGTAAAATTACGTTTAAGATTTAATATTCTTTAATAAAATGAAATTTCGCCAGTGACACACACACTGCTGTTTGCAGCACAGTGTCAATATTTGGGCAACCAAAGTCATGTGTGCATGACGCCTACTCTGAAAGTGTTAATATTCATCACTGATGCAGGGACAGTTTTTTTTTCAAAATTTGCCAGTCTCGAATGTATTTACAAACGGTATTTAACACATCAGCTCCTTCGAGTTACATTTATGGTTCCATTCAAGAAAAGACAGTCCCATGGAGTTAGAATTTTTTAAATTAAAGTATCCAACGTGATATTACAACAAAAGCAAATTCAGAAGAAAATCGTAAAGCAAGAGATCAAAATGATATAAGATTTATCTATCTTATGTATTTCTTGGACACGAAATGATTTAGTGTACATACGGTGTCAAACAAAATAAAATAAACACATGTTGATATAGTACTGATTTATCCAAAGGATGATATATTAATAATATATTAATATATATTAATATAAGATTAAGAACGCAGAATGTTAATATTCCTTAACTCTAAAAATTATCGATTGCAAGAAGATGAAACTTGTTACCAATTATCAGAGGAAATTTAAGATGGGTCTTACTCGAAATTTAATTGAAATCTAATAGAATTCAGGAATTACATAAAATGTAAGATTTTCGAAATTAAATGCACAAAAATATATCTTTCTGTGCTCTGAACTTTCCTTTTTATAATCAACAACAATTGAACTAAACGAATGTTCGTTTTATCTTATATACACGTACATACATGATACTGTGTCTCATAGTAAGTAATTTGGAAAAAAAAAAAGAGAAGAAAGAAAGTACGCTACGCGAAAACGAGGAATCGAGGCCGCGGATTATGCACCAAATGCCTATTTTCTAACGCTTTTCAAGTCGGATCGCTGAACTTGAAAAGGGCCCCGCGCTGTCACGAACCAGGTGACAGCGCCTTGAAAACCCAAGTGGCCAAAATAAATAGACCGACACCGGCCGGGAAACGTGAGGTCGTTTCTGGTGCATGAAAGTGTAAACCCGGGTAACAAAGTGTGTCTCGGCACGAAATGCAATCTGTTACGAGTATCACATGCTGTTTCTTTGCCAACACATCCTGCCAGCAATAAACAAGGAACGTGGCGACAAGTGATATCGCTTATACGTATGTTCTTCAGCATTAGACGCGATGCAGCGCGATAATTGATCTAAACGTACGTACGTTTGTACATACGTGATTCTTCGCGTCCCTCATTCAGAATTAGCAGAGAAGTCAGCGTTAACAGGGTGACTCTGCATCGAATGCTATTACTTTTTACACTTTTCACAAATAGAACATTTCTCGAATGCGTAGAAAGCACGTCAATTTTGTTTCTCTACTTTTTTCAATAATTAAATAAACGCAAACTTTTGTATGCACGTATGATCTCGTAACCTGGAGAACGTTGATTGCAGAAATTTGTTACTGAGCGTTCGATTTTGTACTAATTCTTTCGGATTGAAAAGTTGACTTCGTTTTTAACAAATGTTCAAATACAGTCGAGTGAAAAAATATATTTTTAAAATTTAACTGTGTTACTATGTGCACGAATGAAAACAAGTACAATTGCATGCTTTTGATGCTGTGATACGATTTCAAGTAGTAAAAGATAATGCAGTGTGTAATACTAAAACTATACTATGTAATACTAATTACATAATACAGTATCTAATAAGTAATACAGTAATATACAGTATATAATAATTATTAATAATAATACAGTATATAACACGTTATGCTTTAATGATATAAAATAATTCGTAATAATAATAATACTAATAATAATACTAAAACTACACTATATAATAATAAAATTACTGTACTATATAATAATAAATAAATACAGTATATAATAACTATTAATATATACAGTATATTATACAGTATAGAATAAGTAATACAGTAATATACAATATATAATAATTATTAAAAATAATACAGTATAAAACACGTTATAGTTTAATGATATAAAATAATTCGTAATAATAATAATACTAATAATAATACTAAAACTACACTATATAATACTACAAATTGCACTATATAATAATAAAATTACTGTATTATATAATAATAAATAATACAGTATATAATAACTATTACTATATACAGCATATTATACAGAATATAATAAGTAATACAGTAATATACAGTATATAATAATTATTAAAAATGATACTGTATAAAACACGTTATAGTTTAATGATATAAAATAATTCGTAATAATAATAATACTAATAATAATACTAGAACTATACTATATAATACTACAAATTACACTGTATAATAATAAATAATACAGTATACAATAACTATTAATATATACAGTATATAACAAATAATACAGTAATATACAGTATATAATAATTATTAAAAATAATACAGTATATAACACGTTATACTTTAATGATATAAAATAATTTGTAATAATAATAATACTAAAACTACACTATATAATACTACAAATTATACTATATAATAATAAATAATACAATATATAATAACTATTAATATATACAGTATCTAATAAGTAATACAGTAATATACAGTATATAATAATTATTAAAAATAATACAGTATATAACACGTTACACTTTAATGATATAAAATAATTCGTGATCCAGAGTTATCGATTCACTGTAGTAACAGAGATTGACCAAGGGATGAAATTAGGCATGGGGATGAAATTTAGACTCCTTATCCTAAAGATCCTCAGCGCACGTGTTACGATTATATTTCGCTTACGGATTTCGTGTCTCTGTTTTCAATAGAAAGAGCTTCATATTTTTTTCAAACGCCCGTTAGGTTAGACATTTTTTCTTTTTTTTTTCTTTTAGCCTTGCGTACACTGGGTTTGGGTGGAATATCAATAGAGCTATCGCGAGGTATAAATAACCGAATATTTCGAAACTTGGCAAATAGAAAAAATTGAATTGAGATTTTATTTTTGTTATAAAGATATCGCTGAACATTATGTTAGAGGGTAAAAACCTGCAGATAAAATTCGTGGAATTCTTTTTACTTGAGAATTTTGTATTGGGCTTTCAGTATTGTAAAGTAATACACTTCTGTTTTCTTTCTTGCCTAATTTCATCGTAACACGCCAAATTTATGATGATTTTCTTATGATATTTTAATTATAGATTTATGAATTTTGGATTTTTATGCAAATTTGTATTTTTATGGATATAATCTGAAATAGGTATAGAAGAAAAGGGAGAAAAATTTTCTATATACATATTCATTTTTGCATCTTCAAATTTTCTGTAAACGTATAAAAATCTGAGATCCGTTGATAAATTCTATTCTGTTCAAATAGAAGATGCTTTACGATATTAAAAATCGACATTATACTTTTTTCCTACACTAGTACGAGCGATTAACCAAAGATTTAATTAAATTTAATTTAATTAAATCCCGAAACATTACATACAAGGATCTAGCAATTGAGTGAGATTTCTTGATTAACACACGGGAACTATCAACGAATAAAATTCGTCTCAGAGAAATTAAATGATATAGGAAAAAATTTTTAATTTAATAAAGAGCACAAACTTTCATCGAAATATTTAGCCAAAAATTTATTCCACTGTTTAAATTTATACAATGTTTTATGTACATTTTATATATATTCTATGTTGATTGTTGGTTCCAACGGCTGTGAAATGACCAATCGACAAAGGATTTAGTTTCTCGATTTAAAAAACCACAAAGTATTTGATAGCAATGTTGGAGAATAATTCTTTCGCGCGTTACAACAAGAAATAAAACCATTCTGCGTTGCAACGAGTTTTCAACGAGTCACAATTGAACACACGAAACTCGTGCAATTAATTTTTTGCTTATCGTCGGCTGTTTCTTTTACTGTGGACCATGGAACGGGTTTTTGTAATTCACCTATTAGCCTGGTATGTATTGTTACTTATCTTTACTAATGTATTCAACCTGTGCTTTGGTAATTATGCGACTCATATTTGCGGCGATGCACATGTATGTACATATATTTTGGCCTGTGGTGGTTTAACGTTCCCTAAAATTAATAGAATCCTGCCGTTGCTTGTAGCTTAAGTGGTTCTGCACGTGTATAGAACATGCCTGTCCTATTATTTAAGTTTATTTTAATTTTGATTTTTCGTTTTCAACACGAGTAACTCGTGATTACAATTTATGTTGTTTGAAAATGAAAATTAATTTACCAATTTATTGATTTAATGAAATTTTCGTGGGCTAGTTTTTTTTTACTTTATATTGAATATTATGCATGAACAATTATAGTAGAACCGAATGGAAAGATATAATATTAAAATGAAGTATCAATTTTCAAATGAATACCAATTTCCTAGACATGTGTGTACCACAACAGCATAAAAATCACATACCAGTTTCTAAAAATCATTTCGCAGGCCACAGTTTGGCCAAGTTTGGTCTACGGTAAAGGTACGTTTAGTTTCAAAGTGTTTCGCTTAACCTAGTTACCACTTTCCTAGTTTACCTCTCGAGCCAGTCCGTGCTTCATTAAAATATTCCCCAATTTTAGAAATTTTATACAATATAAAGAAATTATTAATACACACGTTGTCTCGTGTCATGTTACCAGCTAGTCTTTCTCAATATTCGTTTTCTCTCTCCTTTGGAAGCAAGAGGAAACCTACAGACCGTAAAGTCATTAACCTTTACTTACTTAACCCTCTTCAATAACAATTAACTCTTTCGCAACAGAGCACGAGAGAGAGCAAGCCTTCAGATATAATTATTATAGATAGACTAGATTTTTATATTATCATAGATTACCTCAGGCACCGTATTATGTACAGACTAGATTTTTATACATTTAGACAAAATTGAAAGCTGCAGAAATGCATCTTCACAACATATTGGAAATATATATAAAATATCCAAGGCAGGATATTCGTTATAATTTTTAATCTCTGATGTTCTACTCCCCTTTTCTACCGTGTGCGTAAGAATAAAAGTTTGCATAAAAATGTCTATTTATAATGCTGGTAAAAATTCCAGAAGCTTGAGGTAGACGTAAATGGTAAAAATGGGAAGGAAATTTTATATACGGAACATCCTGGTTCCAAAAATTTCGAAAGCATGCTGTGCTCACACGTTGCTACTTCCCTCGCGTCGCGTAATTCACGACGATTGCTATCACGATAGCGTGTTCTGGATACCTATTTACACCATTCGGAGCGAACCTTAAACTCTAGCTGTTCATAAAAATTGACGAAGAAACTTGGAACGATATGAAACGATTGTTATTCCACAGCAACATCCGCCGTGGTGACCTCTTGTAAATATTTATCTCTATAACAGATGGACTTACGCCGAAAGTATAGCTGTTAACAATAAGAATGGGTGAGAAAGGGGCCTCGAGTATAAAAGGATCCCGGTTTTTAAAAAATTTCGCAGCCGCCGGCCGCTCCCCTAGTTTCCTAGTTTTCCCAAGTCGCGTAACTCACGACAATTGCCAAGCTCCGCGGCAGCAACCACGTATTCCGAGTGCTATGAAATTTGAAGTAGCTGCCCCTCGTAGTATCTCCTTACCGTGAAGTAGCTGTTAATAGTAAAAATAGCGAAACATTGCTCGTTTCTGAAAATTTCGAAAGCACCGCTCGCGCTCTCGCCTGTTGTTCCCTTCCTCCTCCCGTAATCCTGGTTGTTCTCGTTTGGAGTGGCGTAACTCGCGACGATTGCTGTCTCCGCGCGCGGCGTCATCCCGGCGTTGTTCCCGGGTATCGCGTTGACAACAAATTGAGCAGAGATTCTATTTTCGTGTTCGCCCGTACGATCCGGCAAACCATCTCTCCGGACGGAACGAGTTTCGAATGAGTTACCGTTGCTCGCATTAAGTCGGCTGCGAATGCGGGAGAGGCGGCTGGAGAACCCGGAGAGAGAGAGAGAGAGAGAGAGAGAGAGGCCGAGTTGCTGGAAGCGAGCGTGAAGTGATTTCAGAGGGTCGAGATATTTCAGGCTCCAGGAATGGTGAAATAAAGCGGCCGCGTGTTGTGCTGTTCATGGCTCGTTATTATGCTATATGCCATGTCCTCGCAGCTACTAAGGTCCTTGTCGTAATGGAAATGTGAAGAGGGACGACGCGGCGCGCAGCTCCTCGCCGGCCAACTTACCGGCAAGGAAGATAAATGCGGGGATGGAAAGGACGCCGTTGTTGCGATACGGCGGACCAAACGAAGCTTTAAACGTTGTTTCAAGCCCGCGTGAGAAACGTAGGGAGGAACGGGATTTATTCGAACGAGGATTGAATAAAATCGAACGCGGGGAATGCGTGTAGTATATGTGTATCAGAGGAGTCTCTTATGTTCGATTTAATTAGACAAAATTAGACGTTGGTTAATGAATTGGCGTTGAGTACTATCCAGACAGAGATTAGGAAAATTTTCTGTTTGTTTCAGTAGGTTAAAATATCTTTCCCAGTCGAGTTATTTAATTCTCTTAGCAAATTCGACAGAGTTATATTATATTTCTTCCATGTTTCATACGTATTTGCAAAGAGTGTGTCTAAGATGTCTTCATCATCTACAAACGAAACGAAATCGTTGATTTATCACGAAATTATTGAAATATCAATATATATTAAAATATCTTTTCCAGTCGAATTATTTAATTCTCTTAGCAAATTCGACAGAGTTATATTTCTTCCATGTTTCATACGTATTTGCAAAGAGTGTGTCTAAGATGTCTTCATCATCTACAAACGAAACGAAATCGTTGATTTGTCACGAAATTATTGAAATATCAATATATATTAAAATATCTTTTCCAGTCAAATTATTTAATTCTCTTAGCAAATTCGACAGAGTTATAGTTCTTCCATGTTTCATACGTATTTGCAAAGAGTGTGACTAAGATGTCTTCATCATCTACAAACGAAACGAAATCATTGATTTATCACGAAATTATTGAAATATCAATATATATTAAAATATCTTTTCCAGTCGAATTATTTAATTCTCTTAGCAAATTCGACAGAGTTATATTTCTTCCATGTTTCATACGTATTTGCAAAGAGTGTGTCTAAGATGTCTTCATCATCTACAAACGAAACGAAATCGTTGATTTATCACGAAATTATTGAAATATCAATATATATTAAAATATCTTTTCCAGTCGAATTATTTAATTCTCTTAGCAAATTCGACAGAGTTATATTTCTTCCATGTTTCATACGTATTTGCAAAGAGTGTGTCTAAGATGTCTTCATCATCTACAAACGAAACGAAATCGTTGATTTATCACGAAATTATTGAAATATCAATATATATTAAAATATCTTTTCCAGTCGAATTATTTAATTCTCTTAGCAAATTCGACAGAGTTATATTTCTTCCATGTTTCATACGTATTTGCAAAGAGTGTGACTAAGATGTCTTCGTCATCTACAAACGAAACGAAATCGTTGATTTATCACGAAATTATTGAAATATCAATATATATTAAAATATCTTTTCCAGTCGAATTATTTAATTCTCTTAGCAAATTCGACAGAGTTATATTTCTTCCATGTTTCTTACGTAGTTGCAAAGAGTGTGTCTAAGATGTCTTCATCATCCACAAACGAAACGAAATCGTTGATTTATCACGAAATTAAACGTAATCTCTTGCTTCATTTTTCATCAGTACTATTTTTTTTCTTTTCTTTCTTTTTTTTTTTAAGTAAAATCTTGCACGTGTGTGAATAATACGAAGTAATGCATAAATGTAGATTTTTAAAGCAGCACGTTACAATTAGCGTGAAAAAGGAAATTTTACAAGCTTCACGAGGTTGAAAAATGTTGCGCCGCGTTCTCTCGCACTGTACGTTTTCATTATTTTTCACTTTTAATTTAATCTTCAATCTTAATGAGTGTTAAATACATGCGTATACGTATAATATACATTGCACATCGTATTTTTTCTACGAAGAGAGTTACACTTTTTCAGAGTTGTTTCACTTGAATTTGGCAATTCGAACTTTTGTAATTTAAGATGAAAATCTATATTTCCGTTAACTCGAATTATTTGACATATTTCTGCATAAAGGTCAATCACACAAATACAATAGTAACACACATGTTTCGATCTCCACAATTTACCGAACGATTCTTTCATATTTCATTCCCTTCTTAAGGCTACATATAAACTTTGATAATTCTTTATAAACTTCTTTGCAAGAATTATTCAATAAAGTGAACTCTAATAGGAAACTTAAGGAAAAATCTTTCTTTATACCTTGGTAAAACGAAAAATTAACGATCGTAAAAAGTCTCTATAAGTCGAATTTTCGTTTGTTAAAGCTCTCTTGCTCGAAGGCTTGATAAGAGGAAACTTTCGTATTACGAAGATTTTTTTTTCCCCTTCCTTCAAGATTCGACTTATCGAAGTTCGACTGTGTTATAAAAAGCTTTTCAGGAATTCTTGAAGATTATAAGTTCAATATGATAACAGAATTTCTTTTATAAATATTACCGAATCTATTATTTGCCAAATTAACTCCACGAAACAAAAGTTCGAGAAAATTGTAAATAACATACGTTCCTCTTTAAAATTCTTTCTGCAATAAACAGATAGGTATTTTATTATTAATTTTATTATTATAGAATAATGTACAAAATACATAAAATAATATATCCTTGGAATTGTCACATATTTCTTAAAGAAACTGTTTAGAAACCATTATTATTCTACGACCAAATTTAAATTCTCAAGAAAAATTTATTTCAAACAGACACTTTGTAAAATTTCAAAAATTGAAGTTGATCGCTTTAGCCTGCGACTCTCATTAACGAAACAATCTTCACGTTCCCCTTCCTTCTCACTCTCTGGAGAAATTATATTAATTCTGCGAGTTGTTGAAATTACGTCGAAGATCACGGCGATATCGCTGTGACATGTTGGGGGAATATGTAAATATCTTTCGTGATACTTTAAAAACCGCTGAAACTTGCGATTCGCCAGCGAAATCGGTCCGAGTGATTACGCAGTTTGCGCTTCTATCATCGCTAAGCGGAAAATGAGAAAGATGAGAACGAGCGGGGAGAATGCGTAACTTTGTCTCCATTATCGTCCCGCTGCCGCAAGATTGGGCAAGGGAAGCCTTGAAGAAGAAGATACTAGACGGCTCCGGGGATCGAGCCGTGCATATTTGCTAGCAGCTGGCATAAAGAGGCCGAGATACTGTCGCCATAAATAGGGATGTAAGCACCCGCGGGACTAAGCAGACGAAATTCTTATTATTTCGTGGCATTATAAACCGTGGGTGGGAGGGATGAGGCGCGATGTCGAGGCGCCGACGGTGGTGATTTCTACCCATTCCCACGAAAATAATCTCGCGGAAGCACGCAAATCTGATTCCCTTTGCATACCTTTCCCTAAAATTCCAAGTCTCCTCGTCTTGCCCGCCTTGGTTTATTTCGCTCCAGCATATTTGCCGGCGTGAACGAATTACGCGGCGGCTCGCGTAAAATGTTCGAACGCGCGTCGCATAATTATATATGACAGTTGATCATTGAAGTTTACATTTACGTACATTACACTTGACAAATTTAAAACGAAAGAGCAATGATTTTGGATTTTAGAACAGTTCAGATTGCGGATTTTAATTAATTTGTTTATCATTATATATGTATCGTAATTATAATTATATTTGTGAAATATCGACAATGTTTCTTGGAGATATATTTAGGAGAAATTGAAGACACAGGTCTATAAATGCGAATGAAATTCACATTTTTGATAATAATTATAATAATGAGAAAAATACGTTCGCACATTTTAATATGCCCATGGCTATTTATACGTATATGAGTTTATTCGTCTATGTGGAATATATAATGTATAGAAACGTTATTTTTTTAACTATGTAATAAAAATAATACACAAATAATATGTAGTATTATAGAATACGTTAACTGCTCGTTTAATTAAAATGTGTTCATAAAATTAAACACGCAATTTCAGACGTGCTCTCTAATTTTTGTTCTATTTCTAACGCTTCGCCGTGAAAATGGCTTTTAAAACCTTTTATACGCAATCCATTCTCCGAAGCAGGATATTTCATAAAACTTCAGGAAGATTTACTTTCAATTTTAAACGTTCGATCATTCTTGTCCAGTTAGCAAAGGATTGCAGCTTGAAGAAGGAAATACCATCTGTCAGCGAGACAATTTTTACTAAAAAGCGAATAAACTCTGGTTTTAATCATTTTCTTTTTTTTCTTTTTTTTTTTTTTTTTGCGTTACCGTAAATTTTCTATAAAATGTTGGGTAACTTTCGGAACAACACTTAGGAGGTACATTTTTCAGTGAAAAACTTTATAAATTTCACGCGAAGTCGACGAAATAACACGGTCCACAGTGTACACACAAATGAGGACGTAAATGGGAGCTTATTTCACCCTGTAGACGTCACGGGTGAAAATTTTTAAAAATACGACGTAGCTTCGTGCTCCAAATCCGTGATTTGACAAGGCTTTATAAGAGACATCAGTCTCAGTCAGTTTCTGAATTTTTAAATAATTATTCGTTATTTACTCGTTTGACTCAGACTAATGTTATGCTGTGTGTATATTGTGTGAAGTATTATATTGTATTTGTAAGAGAACCTATTTTAATACACCATATTTTGGGGTATACACTTGGACGACAATTGTACCAAAATTTATTACACGTATGTTTGTTCTTTCTGATCAATTTGATTAATTTATTTTATCAATGGAATCGGTTGGTCAGTTTCTTTCATTAATTAGATAATTGATAATTTTCTCTTGTCAATTTAATTATTTTTCTCTTCCATATAAAACAAAACTTTCCTCATTAGTCTGAAAAAAATTTTGTTTTAACATTTTTTTATGGTTATTTAACATTTGTTTAATATTTACTTGAGAAAAATAAATTATCTATTAAAACTTTTATTTTATAAAAACAATGCACAACAATAAAATCGCGAAGATAAAAGGAGGTTTAGCTCTTTCCTCATTTAAAATTACTTTACATAAAGTCAATTTATTTCCAATCAGAATTATCTTGTCATTATAGCAGTATTTGACACTCTACTAATTAATTTCTTCAAAATCACAAAATTTTAATCAACTACCTATATAAATGTATACTTCATTTCAAATTGGATAAACTTTACTCACAAAACTAATACAGTCTACTCTGTCATTAATTATGCTTATATATTCCTTATAGAAAAATTACACACATGAATAAACAAAGATATTAATTTTTCTTTCATTGATATTACTAACAGCAGTACGTTTCCTCTCCAATGTAACTTGTGATTCATTCAGTGAAAACTAATTTATCAAAGATTAGTCCACAGACTCGCAGATCTTCCAGAAAGCTCCACAATTGATTACCTTAACGAGATAATATCGCTCACGTTTTCAGATAAATCTCTTTCAGCCATAAATCTCCCCATACACCTGGCGGAATTTATTAATATTTCATATCCGTTTCTTTCTTTTTTTTTTTTTCTTTCTTTCTTCCTTTCGCCATCTACATGGCAAAGTTCATCGCACCCGAGGGAAAACGCAAGAACGAGCAAGAATGCGAAAAACCAATAGGATTGAATAAGTGACGAATATTTAACGCCGACCTTCGCTCGGTCGATTACTTTTCCCATTTACGTGCATTAATTGCTTCACTTGGAAGTACGTTTTCCAATTAAGCAAAAAGCCATTGACTAAACACGGCCGGGAATGGAAATGTTTCTTACGCAATTAACGTTACGTGAACGGTTTGCGGAAACTTTCGAAAGACTCTGAACGAGTTAATAACACCGACTTCGTGTTCCACGTGAAATCCGATGCTCTCTGTTTCAGCTTGCTTAGACGAAGATGTAATTGTCGTGTAAATGAGTGGCTGGTGAAAATCATGAATTTCGAAAAATTTATATACTCGTGTGTATTATTTAATATACGTGTGTGTGTGTGTACACTTCCATTCATTAATATTAGGATCTTGAGTAAATCGGAAAGATCGTTAGGAAATCATCAAAATCGTTTCCTGTTGTTTGTATGTTTCAGATGATTTTACAATACAATTTAGATACATTGAGTAGACTCGAAACTTACTCAATGACAAGCCATTTAAACTATAATTATTGCAATTTAGTATATGATTGTGATTCTTTCGAATAATGTTCGCAAATTTGGTACCGTTATTAACTCTAATCGATAAATCATTAATTGGATTAATTCTCAAACAGCATCGTTATATATTGTTAATAATAGTATATTTTTTGTTACATTGTTAGTAATAATATTGCTTTATTTTCTGTCTTGCATTCTCCGTGATTAGAAATTAGAAATGAAATTCAACAAAATTAAATAGCTCGTCTTCAAATTATCACGATATCCACTGTGTCGATGTTAAACAATACCAACCAGAAAATGTCCCAACATTTATGAACGGGAGTGTACGTACAAACACGAGATGGAAAGAGGCATTTTCCGTAATTATAGAGGGCACATCAGCGTGTGTGCGAATTGCATAAACCTTTTCATACGAACAAGCAGGCGTTGATGACTTTGCAAAGGGGGGCCGCGAAGGGAAAGAAACGTCATTTGGAACGAGCACGCTGTACGCGACTTTTATTTACTTAACGCTTTAAATATAATACAAATTGGAAAGCGAAATTCACGGTACGAAAGTAATGTGAACGATTCACGGGTTTGACGGAGATTCAAATAGCAATAGCGTCGTTTTATTGCCATCGTTGCCGCGATATTTCGACGCACTGTGTAAACGTGACGTATGTGTTTCGTAACATGTATATGGTTATGAAAGTTTACATACGCGTCAAAAGTTAAAAGAAAACGTGAGATTTTGAACATCGTTTGAACATTAATTTGTTAAAGTTGTACAGGCTTCGGAAAGGTGACGATATTTCTTTTTGGTGAAAAATATAAATATGTATACTCGTATGTAGAAAATGTATTCTTATTATTATTATAATTGTAATTAGAATAAATCTTATTTACTTTGCTGTAATTGCTTTAACGTGTTAAACAAATATAGAAAACATTGTCGATGTTTTATAAATGATCTAACGTTAATTAAGATTATATATATTATAATATATTATAATATATTATAATATAATTAATATAATTAATATAATATAATATAATTAAAATTATATATATTCACAAAATGTTCAAAACGCTTGTTTTCTATTTAAAATTTGTCAGACACAGACTTCTTTGGCTAACTTGTACTTCATTAATGAAAATTCTGAAGAAATTTACAAGCGTTCCAACATTATAATGAAAGCGATCGTATATTTGAAAATTGATCTGTACATTTCAGTAAATCGCAAAGTGTTAAGCATTATGAATGTATATTTCAATTCATTTATATCCATATTTATATTTATATTCATATTTTAATTTTCTGAATTATTGGTGCGAATGAACAGCTTCATTCTACGTTGAATTGAATATTTTCTTTGCGTAGTCTACCCTTTCAACGTACGAACCGAGTAAATTCGAAAATAAAACTCGTTAAAGTATTTCCGCGACGTGTTTCTTTCTGTCACAAATTGCACAGCCAAATATTATTATTTGAAATTAATTTTCCGAAATAGGAATTCGTCGGTTTCAAGTGCAGCGACGCGTGAAATTGAAGTTCTTTGTGTGAAATATTGTCTGGTAACGGTGGGCGATATCGCATCTTTAACAATAACGTTACATATTTCGCCCGGTTAAAGTCTTTTCATTGTTTCACAGTGATATTGGCAAAAACGTTTTTCCCGCGAGATATATGATGTTAGTTTATTACATTTTCTGCACTTTAACGAGAACACTTATTCACTTGTCAGTTAACAAAGTCTGCTACGTCACTGCTACTGAAAACATGTTAAATTACTTCACATACGTGACGTGTAGTGGGCGGCCCATTCGAATCGATGTGACCATATTCACTTCGTATGGAGAACTGCCGGGACCTTTTTTGTTGAATTCATTACTACAATAATGCTATTCAATTTTTCCACCGGTGAGGAAAGTTTTGTACAAAGCTGAAATTTAATTAAAAATTTTTGTATATTTATAGATATGTAATGAGGGAAATGTGATGTAGAGAGTGTATTGTGAATTGTATGGCATTTTCTACAGGAAATATCGAAAATCGGATAACCTTTGTTCTCTAACTGCTAGGGGCACTGCTACGCGATTTCGTGGAAAAATTACCGGACGTATGTTATAATACGCCGATTCGTTCTGTGATTTAAAATCGGCAAGGCGTGTATAATACTGAAAATAATAATAGAAACGACTTTATCCTGTGTAGCTGAAAATTTCATATTTTGGTTTCTAATATAAATATTATGTAGTTTATGTATTAATAATATATATATATATATAAAACTGCGTTCTATTTATATAATAATATATATACAATATTATTTATAAATATTATAAATAATACTATAATATAGATATTATATAAATTTAATGTAGTTTTAATTATTATATAAATATTATGTATGTTCAATTACATTCCATTAAATTAACAGAATGTGCGATATATCTCACTCTAAAAACTATTTACGGATCAGTGTGATCGAGTGTACTAAGTTTTCCATAATTCTATGGTATTTTCATGTTTCACTAATTAACCTGCTACCACTATAACAAAGAAAAAAGAAAAAAAATTAAATCCACGTTACTGTTATTAAACGTACGATATCATTATTATCATTATCAAATAAAAAATTAGAAAATGAGAAAATTTGATATTTTGATTTCTAATATAAATATTATGTATTAATAATAATATATATATATAACTACATTCTATTTATATAATAATATATATATAATATTATTTATAAATATTATAAATAATATTATAATATTGATGTTATATAAATTTAATGTACTTTTAATTATTATATGTTATTATAAATATTATTATTATTATATAAATATTATATAAATATTATATTATGTATGTTCAATTACATTCCATTAAATTAACAGAATGTGCGATATATCTCACTCTAAAAACTATTTACTGATCACTGTGATCAAGTGTATTAAGTTTTCCATAATTCTATGGTATTTTCATATTTCACTAATTAAACCTGCTACCACTATAACAAAAAAAAAAAAAAAAAAATTAAATCCACGTTACTATTATTAAACGCACCGAGTTAAAAAAATTAGAAAATGAAAGTTCCGTGTCCACTGTAGTTCCAGAAGAAAGCATTCCAAAGAAAGAATTCTCTGTGAAGGACATAGGACAATCCGATTGATACGAAACCAAGTGAATATAAGCGAGAGGAGGTGCCGATTTGCGGTGGCCGACGTGCAATGTATTCTTTGGGGGGGGGGGGGGTGTAAAACGACGCCGGGAATCGGTAACCATTTCGAGACAGCCGATCTATCAAAGCCGGCCTAGATCGAGACTTTTAATACGCTCGAATTTCCCGCGAGAGTTACCCCCCGCGAGCAACTTGGATGGATAGGCACGTACAATGGAATTATGGTTCCCCTATGTTCCCATTACTATGCCATCTAGGTTATGCGTTCTGTGCGCCGCGGCCGTTCTCCTCGCTCGGTGCCCTTAACGACGCCCTTCGCTGTTTTATGTCCTTCGCAAATAATCTCCGTGTAACTGGCCGTGTGTATTCGTCTGGGGAGTGAATGACCTACATATGATCGATGACGCTTTCATCTAATGCCCGATACGAACGAATCGCGTGGAGCGTGGCTCGGGTTTATGGCCCGTTTTGTTGCCATTAACGTTGAAGCCTTATTATCCCCGTGCAGTCGTAAAAGCGCGTTTGATTTAATAGCGTTGAATTCGAATGCGCGTTACTTCGTTTTAATTCAACTAGCGCGGTAATAGACTTTTTCTTGCAATCTGTTGATGGAGGCGCTCGGAAGTCTCATTTAGATAACTAATAATATGCAACACCTATGAAAGAACTTACTTCTTCTTAGAATAAATTAGTTTGTTCTAAAGATACGGAGCAATGATATCTAAAACTAGTTTCTTAATTAATTCGTGGTTGTCATCTTGTAAATAGTCTGAAATGATTGGGATGAAATGAGTATCGTCGAGATAAAATTTTAAATAACTGAATGGAACGTTTGGAAGACAGTGATAACAATTTAATGTGAAACATGAAAAGAAATGAAATATAATAAATTTTTAATAATATTCTGAAATTAATTAAATTGTATTTTAGATTACCTGATAAGGATAAAGTCCGCAGTTATTTGATGGAAAATAAAATTAACTGAAACGAAATAAAATCATTTTAAAATATCTCGAATTTGTAAGGTTTGTAAGGTTCATGTTTTAAGTCAATTTCAGTTCCTTCGACGGAGATAATTAGGAATATTGATCGGAGATAACTAACTGTTTTGGGAAAATATGTAAATTTCACAGCGGCTGCATTAAACCTCAATGTATAAAACAATATAAAAACATGTATCTACTACATAATTCATTTCATTGATTACGATGACACGTGTGATATAAGAATGAATTTTATTCTTAACGAGGATATTGTATGAAGAACTTATAAATAAAAATGTTCAGCGCTTATCATGAGCTTATCAATAAATTGCAAATGTCTCTTCCAATTTCGGAAGCGTATTTCATCCTTTAAATATTTTATAATTACTTTATCTGTAGAATAATACTTATACTGTAGAATAAAACTGAATATTAGTAAATATTTAAAATTCGAATAACATTTCTTCTTTATTCTTAGATTAGAGCATATTATTATATTCCAACTAGGATTCTTCGAGCCACAAATTTATTTAAACCTCTGTATCTTTAATTATTTTAATTTCTCAATATTTCCAATTTATTTATGAATTTTAATTCTTCAAGATAGTTTTTAGGTGGCATGCTTTCTTAATCTACTACGCCATAGGAAATCAAACTGCAAAATCGATTATTTATCTAATCAAATCTAACGATAATATGATTGATGCCGTAAAAATCGTTGACATCGTACCATGAAATGTAATTTGCAGTTTGTGTAACTGGGTTGTAGACGCACGGCCTGATATTTGTGTTTCCATGAAATTCTAATGAAGGTTTTAAGATTAATTGACGGAAGAACATGACAGACTGTCCTATTTCATATTCTCTGGAAACACTCCAGCAGTAAGTTTGAAACGGCCAGTTAAAAGGATTATCTTTCATTGAAACTTACTGCGTCTTTGGCCGTTCTATTTTGACCGAAAGTGCTGTATAGAGTTTTGTATTGTATTATTTCATATCTGTCATGTAGATTGACAATAATCGACCTGATTGCTCGCTGGAGTGAGTCACCTCTGATTCACGTACGTCTTCCGAAATACATTTTTCGTTTGTGATATTTTTTAGAAGAATTTCATAAATAGGCATGAAAAGTGATGAAAACAATCGACACTTATTTACTTATTTTCAAGTTTCACAATTTCCTTTATATTACGTTTTCTGGAATAAAAAATCTACACGTCAGTTTCTACATATATATATATATACAGAATGCAAAATTAATTTCAAGTACATTTTAATTTTCTGAGATTATATTAGTTCTTAATTTTCTAGACGAATGTATTCAGTCTAGTACGTTCGATCGATGCAAATAAGATTGAAACTTCGATACAGAAATAAACCATCGTGAAATACTACCATATCGTTGATTATTTAATCAAACTTTAATATTAGAATGACCTAATTCGTACAACACGCGAAATTTATTTTTGAGTCGAAGCTATAATTATTTTATCGAGGAACATGAGGAATGCATACTCTAAGAATGAGTGAAGTTTTATTACAGAAGACTATGTAGTAAAGTAAATTTCGAGCATTTTTAACTGGACCAATTTATAATTATTAAAATACTTTCAGAACATTATCAGAAAATATCGTCTTTATTTTTCAGATCCAAATTTCAAGGAACCAATTGCCAATGTAACAGCACCAGTCGGAAGGGAAGCAATTTTATCTTGCGTGGTTCAAGATTTAGCAGAATACAAAGTGAGTCTTTGAATACAATTAATTTTACACATTATGTAATTTGACTCGTTTAATTTGTTGAATTTGAAATTTTATTGGTGCGACAAGACATTACATTTGAAACGTTGTCCAACAATCTACTGGACAAATCCATCTTTAAAAATAAAAATTAGTAACGCTGAAATACATGCTGATTCAAATAATAAAGTTAATTTCAATTTAATAGTGAAAAGAATTAAATTGAATTGAATGGTTAAATCATTCAGTAGCTGTCGCAGTTCCATATTAAAATATGCAGAGAAATATCAGTAACATTGAACGTGCAATAAAAAATGCAAACTTGTTAGAGTTCCAAATTCCTTGCTGGAATTTTTATGATTTACGGGAAATTCGAAGATGTAGAAATTCGCACAATAAAAGAACAAAAACAAAATATTCAGTCAAGAATACTTCTGGAAGAAACGAATTTTTGTCTAGGTTTCGTTTCATTGATTACGTCTATGAAAATTAGGCGATCATATTACATTCACCATCGAACACTCTCTCGAAACGTGAATATCTCGGCGGAGATATTAATTTAACAATTAAAAAAAAAAAAAAAAAAAAGGGGGAAAGAGAGAGGAAAGAGAACTCTTTCCGACAATAAAAGAAACTTCACAGCCGTTCTCCTTCAAATTTCGAACGAGTACTTAGGAAAATGAGATTTCCGCCGGTGTCTAACTTATACGTTCGGAATTGTTCCGTGGAAAACTTGTAGCGCAAGGTAAAATAAGAAGGAACCGTGCAACAATGCACAGCTAAACTTCCGTAATCTAGCAAAGAGCAATCCAAGTTTCAAGCGCCTATGGAAATCAAGCGGGAACCGCAACTCCGTCGAGTCGAACTCCCCGGCCCGGTTCGCGTTTAATGACGACGCTTGCCCGACCTATCATTACCAAAGATATTCGAAGATCCGTAATTTATAGATCGCTGTTAATCCCGAGCTGGCAGCTCCAGACGGGATCGAATTAGCCAAGATCGAAACGGCAAACACTCGGATCTTGTCGGCTTCCTTTCGAGACAGGTATATTCTTGCCCTTTCGTGTCTCAGTCTCCAATTAGCGGCTTCCATTATCGCCGACAGAAACTGCGTCTTCCGTCAAAATTCCTATCGCTCCGGACACTGCTGAAAATATTGAGAATCACGTTGAAAGTGTTGAAAGCCTTCGATTTTATTAAAAGAGATGGACTCTGAAACTGTATATATATATATATATAGTACAGTGACTCTCGTTAATATTCATTCAAATATATTTAAACTGTTGCGATTTAAAGTTTTCCAAATGCTTCGTTCATTTTGGCCTTTCTCCTCGAAAAATGCTATAAATGGCCATGGTGTGTAGAAGCGTTGAAAAAAATTTTTTTTTCATCTATAATGACTCAAACTTTACAACTTGACGCATGATTCTTTTTTTTTTCAGTCATTTCATTAAACTTTGAATGTTAGACTTTGGTGACGAAAATTCAATAAATTGACGACGAAAAATCGTAGAGCGGGTTTACAAGTTTTGTAGAAAAAGAGATTTCAATCTTCAAACTCGATGTAGCTTCAGTCGACAAAAAAAAATTTGTCAACGTTTCTAGAACTTTGCTACATAGACCAAAAACTATTTTATTTTAAATAAAAATAAACAATACGTTCTGAAAGTAAAGATCTTTAAAATGAGCCTGTATTTGTTGTACGATATTACAAAATTACAACAGTTTCCAATATTCAGTCGCCAAATATTTACGACCGGGAATATTAATAAACTAATACGTGAAACGTTGAATCGAAAATCGTCGATCCATCGCCAGAGAACGGGCTAAAATAAAATCGACGTCCGCCAGTTTGATTTCCAACATAGTCGCGAGTATTTATTCCTTATCCCAGTCGGCCGCGTAATTTTGCTAATTAATTAACCAACTGTTTCACTCCGGTGGACAAGAGGGAGGTGCTTGAAGCTCGAGAGATGGCTAGAGATAGACGGACAAGGGACAAGGAGGAAGGGAAAAGCACAGAAAGACAGGCTGGCAGACGGTGGAGAAGGGGGATGAAGAAACAGAGAGAAATTCACTTAACTTTTTCGTGGCCGTTTAACGAGGTCAACGGGTTAAACAACCTTTCTGGATGTCTACGCTCTAGATTCCTTTTTGCTTGCGACCAGGTACTTTTCGTAATGCCTATCTCGGCTTCTCGCGGGCCGGAGGAGATCCTCGCCCGGCCACGTTTGAAAATATCAGTGGCGCCGGTTTTAAGTAATGGGCTTCAATTAAAGAGAGAGAGAGAGAGAGAAAGAGAGATGAAATATCAAGAGAATCGCGAGGATCCATTACGAGGAAGGTGAAGCCTTTTCGATTTCTTGCCCTGTCTCTCGGCCGATTCCCTTCCAAGGACCGACACGCTCTAGACACAATTACGTTTCATAAAGAGCGGCGGAACACTTTCGGCTTTCAGTGTAAAACGTTAATTGCCTTTATTTGAAAAAAAGAGGGGAGAAGAGGGAGACAAGAAAAAGTTTCGCGTTCGGCGAATGGAAAGGAGAGACCGGATGAAAAATCACGAATGCTTGGCTTCCTTTAGGTATCGCCTTTAGGTAAAGCGTCAAACGCGGCTCGGCCAACGCTCGGTTAATTTAAGAAAAAACTCTGGTTCTGTGGAACGTTTGACCCGTTGAATATCGCCTTTTTTCCTATTTCTCTTCTTCTTCTTCTTCTTTATCCTTCTCTCTTTTCTTTGGTTGCGTAAAGCAAGAAACTCCAGCGCGCTTGACATTCGAATTCGTCGCGAAAATCGCGCGCGAAGGTATCCGACAAAATATTTGTTGGTATTTTCTGGTATTATAAAAATACTGGTTGCAGCAATTGCGCGTGAAGAGCTATTTGAAAATATTTGTTCCAGTGTTTTTGGATATTAGACGTACGAATGAATCGTGGCCTTTCTTGAAAATATTTGCTTTGACTCTTGAGTAGTACTGGTTGATTAGATTAGGTTAAAGTTACGTTGTGTACTTTATAAATTATCAGTAATTCCAGAATTAAGTAACTCAAAATTGTCATAGTTCCCAGTGATATCAATTAAGCAATAAAGAACAGAATTATTTAATAAAGGACAAACAACGTTTACAGTATGAAATCTTTAACTAGGAGTTTTTGTCAAACCTGTGCATGTTCGAAACAAGATTAAAACCGCCTAGAGTCTGTCATTCGCACAGACTTGAACTCCCAAGCTTTTAAATGATCAAAATAATTGATTTTTAAATTCCTGAGGCACTCTTGGCATGGTTTTCCGATGCTATATCGGGCCGACACGTTTCACGAATTATTCTGCATGTTTTGGCAGGAGTTTCTTCTCCATGAAAATATGCTTTGATGCCATGCAGCTTGCCAATGTTTATTTTTAATCTCGTTTAGAATGTATTAAAACGTACAATTACGAAAAATAACGTATAATGTTTAATCCTCACTAGCCGTATTTCATTTATTGTTAAAACAGAACTGAAATAAACGAACATCGTCATCATTGACAAGGTGAAAGCTTGTATAAATCTGAGTACTTGATTAAATTGAATAAACTTGGAACTTACAATTAACAGGAGAACTTAGAATTAATTCCAGGTCAAAAGATTGTAGGAGATAATTTTATTACATCATTGAGACAAAGTGTTTCTAAAAGTAAAAGTTTTGCAACAAGAGTTTGTATAATTTAGATTGATATAGAATTTCATTCTGGCCAAAATGTGTAAAATGATACGTGAAAAATTGAAGTAAACATGTGTATCTCTCAAAATGCTGTCAAGTTATGTTTAAAATGTTTCTGTTTAAAATCTTGTCCTTCCTATTTCCAAATAACTTTATATTTTAATTAATATAGACATGACGAGATTAGTGTAAAATTTCCGTGCGAAAGGGAAATTGCCTAAAATATTCACGTGAATCTCTTTTGTGCAATTGGATCCTCGTTGTAACTGACTTGCCTTTCACACCAGATGCTTTGAAGCTGACTAATACGATCCTCCAGCTGTTTCAACTAGTTTCGCGTATTGTACGAAAGCTTCATCATCGCGGTTTCACGTTTAAAACAGACACCTCAAGTTCGTGGTACGTAATGATCTTTTTAAACAGGTTACAATCATTTCAAACGATGTGTCTCCTATCGTTATTTGAAACAGTTTGCAACGTATGAAAGAATACTATTTGAGGAAAGAAGTTCGTTTCACTTTTTTCACGATTTTCGAGTTTTATTTTTTTCCATGTAAATTTTCGTACCGTTCGAGGAAAAGTGCAAATCTACAGAGAACACGGTGAATAAGCAATAAGTTTCCATTACAATTCTGTGTAATGTTTCTTTTGTTTCTTCTTCTGTTTTTTTCTTCTTTTTTTTTTTGCATTTCTATCGTTAGATACGGTTTTGCGTTGTCGTGAATATTCAGATCGCTGTTTCCATGCATGATTGATTTTTGCTTTGTCAATAGGAATTTGGTCAATTGAAGTTGATAGTTGATTGAAAAACTTGTAACAAACTATTTTGTGTAGTAAGTAGTTAAGTTAATATTGAATATAGTAATATATAAAATATATATAGTATATAGTAATATATAAAATATAGTAATATATAAAATATCGGTTTCTCTATTACAATGTATATTTTTCTTGCTCTTAAACTTTTTATGTTGTATACACAGTCTAATCATATGAACCTTTCAGAAATCAAGTTTCTTAATTCCATAAATAATTACATTTAATAAATACAGAATTAACATTTAATTCTTAAGAAACGAATGACTTATTCTTATGTTTATTCATTAAAGTGGCAAGCAATGGTAAATTATATATATATATATAATTTTTAAAATTTATATTAATATAAATATTATATATATAAAATTTTTATATGTACTTTTGAATGGTCGTGAACATTTTGTCTCTTTAATTTGACACGTAAAAAAGCAAGAAAATATATAGGTACATGTATACATGTTAAATGTACAAATTAATTCGTGGATTTTGCACAATTTCACTTTTTTGAGTTCAATTCCAATCAATTCTTCTCATCAACGTTTCAAAGAAAATGACTGTAACAACTATATTCTGTTCACTAATTCTTATCAACAGAACAATTAACGAAAAATTCCGCCGCGTCTCGAGGAGAAAGCAGGGAAAAGTCCAGCGTGAAAATATTGTGTGCATACTTCACATTCTCGCGTCGATTTCATTTGGTAGATCGTTGCAAGGAATTGACGCGTTCAATAACGGCGGAAAATCGTCGGGAATGGCAGTGTTATTGAAAAGCATTCGTCCGATCGAGTCGCGTGGCATGAAATTCAAATGGGTGTATTTACAAAGGTCAGCGCAGTCTAACGTGCAACCGGTATTCTTCTGGACGATGGGGAACGGGTTATCGTGGCTGAGGGATGTGACATTGGAAAGGGGTGGAATGGGCCTGGGTCGGAATAATCGCGCCGTTTATAAGCCACCGGTGCGTCCCTCAGTCTTCCGGTTATGCATTAAGATGACGGATAACGGTTGCAACGGTTGCCGGAAATCTGGCAGCATCACGACGATCTAGAGGTAACGACGCCTCTCTAGTATCGTTTCGTCAATTTACATGTGACACGTAATGCCGTCAATCGACGACAGCCACTGTCGCTTGGTGTCAGGCAATATCTGAGAAGAAATATTCAGGGTACCAGATGCTGTGGAATTTGACTGAAATGGTATTAAATGGGAGATCAAAGTTCGATGGTAGGAATATTTTTGATTTTTCTAACGCGTGAAACGAAATACATTTTTTTTTTTTTTTTTTATAATACACGTATACTTGAAATATTTCTTAGTTATGAAAGTAAATTGAAGGAAGTTCGAAAAACCATGTAAATATATATTAATATTATTATTATTAAATATATATTATTAATAATATTATTATTATTAATAATATTATCATTAAATATATATTATTAATATTATCATTATTAAATATATTATATTATTATTATTATTATTATTAATAGCCTAAAGTCTCAGTTCAACTGCTAAATTTAAGATTCAGCAAATCTTAGTAGTTCTGAAACAGAGAATTTTCAGTTGCAGTTGTTCTCCTTTACTGAAAAATCCATTCCCATTTCCCATGATATTAATATTTATCAAGCTGCAGTATCAGTTTTGATATTGGCTATCTAAGCAGTTTTCATAA
Organism: Frieseomelitta varia; assembly: GCF_011392965.1. NCBI lineage: Eukaryota > Metazoa > Arthropoda > Insecta > Hymenoptera > Apidae > Frieseomelitta > Frieseomelitta varia. The sequence continues at coordinate 15,291 of NW_025110633.1, read as the reverse complement.
ACGATGGATGCATCAGCATCAGAATAAATTCACAGTAGACTCAAAATAAATGAAAATAAAATTTCCCGGTCGTACTACTATTCTAAACTTTCTCAATTAAATTGGAATTAATATAAATTAGATGAAAAGTTCATGTTTCAGAATCGCTCGTTTAAAATTTCCTCTGATTTGACATGATTTTCGTTCTCGTTGATATTTGGAGCATCATCATTTAATACTTGCGTTATAAATTACTCGTGATAAAAATAAAATTATTAGCCTCACTGTAAACTCGAGGGATTTTAACAATCGTATTTTATTCCATAAACGTAATATAAAGATCCTGTTATATAAATGTCCGTGCGATATTTCATCGTAATTCCTCTGTTCGAGAAATAATTGTTTTTAAATGTTTTCAGTGTCAATGCTATATGATTTTGGAACTTTTCACTCTTCAATGCAGCAGAATACGTTTCAGATTGGATTCCACCTACATTTTTCCCTCCAATCACGTGAAAACGCATTCACACACAGTGGTTTGAGTGCAATTCATGCGTTTGAAATGGAAAAAAAATTTTTATTTCATCTAACGAAAGAGCTTCAATTCATAGAGGAAGAGGGGGGAGGGGAGGGGGGCAAACTACTCTTTCTCTAACACTACTCCGAATGGCTCTCTCATAAGCAGTCATTTATCGATGGAATACGGAATATAGGATCGAACTTCACGGGCAGGCTATGTAACCGTCGTTCGCTAAAAAAAAAAAAAATATCCTAAAATTATTCCAGAAATATACGAAGAGAAAGATGCGGGGATAGATTTCAGTATTATTCGTTTGCGGATTGAAATTGTTATTTGATATATTAATACCAAATTTAGGAAATTCTGACGTCATAATTAAATCGTCGACTTTTATGGAAACTCACACTTTTTGTAAATGTAATTTGAAAAGTAACGTTGCCAGTATTCTTAAATTTTCTTCTATGAACGCGCAAAAATTCGCAGTCTGGTAATAATTATTATATATACATCGTATTTTTAATAGACCTCAATTTTATAAACGGAACTAAAGGAAGGAACTTTAAATTAAATTCTCTTGCAAAGGGGGAAAAGAAAAAGCGGGCAAAGTTGCAAGAGATGCTGCAAATTCATTTTGTTGCGACCTATGTAAATGTAGACTTGCTGTCTGCCATAAAGGGATTCTAAAATCTTCTAATGAAGTTCTTAAAGGACATCGAAGCACAAGAACGATAGTTATACATCCAACCAGAAATGATATTTATGAATAAGATCGTAAAGTCATTAATAAGATCGTAAAAACTTTATGTATGTCTACCTACTGAAAAATGAAAGCCAGCACAATAAATTTAATTGAACACGTCATCGCATCCTGCTCCAAATATCAACGAGAACGAAAATTATGTCGAGGCAAAGGAAATTTTAAACGAGCGACTCTGACTGCAGACTCATGCTTAAATATATTGAAACATGAACTTTTCATCTAATTTATATTAATTTCAATTTAATTCGGATTTAAATTTGAACTCAATTTTAATTTAACTTTAATCTAATTTGATTTAAATTTAAATTTAATTTCAATTAAATTATAAATCTATACTTATCGTTTATCTAAATAGACACGGCTGTGATAATAATATCACTGGATTGATGTAAATGAAAAATAATGAGTATGTTGTATATACATTGCTTCAAGTATACGTGTTTATTCAGTTTATACGTAAGAATTTCATTACTACGGGCTAACAGTGAATTTAATATCTTATAAATAGTAACAAGCATTGTCATCATAATAATTTAAACAATACGTGCGCAATATTCCAAGTGCATTTATTCCCCTGCGGTTTGTGATTAAAATACAAAGCAGTTTAAATAAACTTTAATACGCTAACGAACATAAATGAAATCGTTGATGTTGCGTTTCAGTTAACACTATCTTCGACAGTTTGTGGTAAAATAAAAATATATAAATAAATCGGAAATTGCGAAATCCATATGGAATTATATAAAATTAAAGTGAAAGTATAATGAGCAAAATCTGTTCTGATTATAACTATAATGACAACAGGAACGCATTCTTTACGTATTCTTCCAACATAAAACGTAATATTTTTGTCAAATGTAAGAAGTTCGAGAATCATGTGGCATTAACAAACACGAATAACTGTAAAACATTTTAAACACTATAATTATCTCTCCTTGAGATTAACTCTTTTCATCTCAACTCTTTTCTCTTCTTTCAAATATTTGAAATTAAAACGCAGATGTATGTGGAAGTAAATAAAAAGAATAAATAAAAAATAAAAAAAACGTCAAAGAGAAAATATTCCAAGTGATCACCCTTTTCAATTAAATTTCAAAACTAACGATCTGGAAAATTCGACTGCGATTCTCCCTCGGTCCGCGATTTTCGTCGATGTTTCAAAATGGAGATCGTTTAACACGAACACGGAGCAGCAACCTTGGTCTGAGAGTGTCGTTGGACAACAAGTACTGTTTCCTTCAATGCAAACGAGTTCGTGTATGCATCATGGTGGAATAAGTGCCGACCATGGAGACTATTCCAAGGTATAATGGGCAACCGGCTGGTCATAGCTTCACCCAGGGTTGTGTACGCTTCTGCCGGAGAGGTATCATCGTGCTTTGAATTTTAATTGCGAAGTTTAGGGGCTGCCTTTGGGTCTGAACGTTCATAGAGTAGAGAGGGTGAACAGCGATCTTGCTCAATTCAGGAATGCGCAGCCAGTATTCCAGTGGAAGTTGGTTTCTTGCTTGCCGTTTGCTTATCGTTTGCTAATCGTTCGCCGTTCGAAGTTGTGTTTCGTCCCCGGAAACTTTCCAATGGATTTCCCCTCGCTTTTAACGTCGCAGCGTTCTGACTATCGACGCGACGCGAAGCAATTTTTGTTATTGGCTCCTCGGAAATGCTAAGTGCTCGCTCCTGCATTTCATTCCTTAAGTATCTGCCCGTTCTTTATTTACGGATCTTTTTGTTTTTTTTTTTTTTAGTTGTTATTTTTTTTTTTTTTTAATGGGGGTTTAGCGTCGCATCGACTACGAGGTCTTTAGCGACGTGTCAAAATTGACTCTTTATATCTGGTCTAGNTCGCATCGACTACGAGGTCTTTAGCGACGTGTCAAAATTGACTCTTTATAACTGGTCTAGTAGTTGGGTCTCCTTTAGGTAGTTGATAACTTTCTTTTAGTTGTTTCTGGCAGGTTAGAGTGGTACTTTGGTTTAATCCGTATTTACTTCTTACGTTTTGGTATTTTCTGCATTCATATAGCAAGTGCTGGGTGTTGGTTGCAGGTGTTGCAGAAATGTGGTTCTGTTTTGCCTAGGAGGTATTCGTGTGTGATCTTGGAGTGTCCTATTCGAAATCTCTAGTCATACAAATGATCCAGGAAAGCTATCCTTTCTTTTCTGCTTAGATTGTTATTTGGTATTTTTTGATTGAAATGGTGTGCTATGTCATGTATTTTGGTTCTATTTGTCGTAGTCCAAATTCTGTTCCATTCTTCTCTTTCCGTTTTGGTCGTTGAAGCTAGAAAGTCTTGGTGTGGGATTGGGACGTTGGTTTCTTTTGTTTGGTCGATTGTTGATTCTTTGGCTAAGGAGTCGGCTTGTTCGTTTCCTTCGATTCCCTGGTATGACGGGATCCAGGTGATTATTATATGTTTGTGGTCATTAGTAAGTTCGGTATAGGTTTCCTGGATCATTTGTATGACTTCGTTCTTTTTGTTGCTATTGATGTTTGTTGTTGCGTTTATTACAGTCAACAAATCCGTATAGATTACCGTTGATTGGTATTTGTTTTCATGGATGTGCCGTAGTGCTTCAGGTATCGCGTATGCTTCAGCAGTCAGGATGGATGTGTGTTTGGAGAGTCGTTGTTTTTTGGCGGAGTTTTCTGTGATAGTTGTTATTATTTCCAAATTATTTCAAGTTTTGTTCTCTTCCTTCTGTTTTCGCATCATCGTTCTTATTGATTCTTAAGTTGTTCTTCTGATTTATCCTAAAGTAAAGAAAGTATGGTACCAAAGAGAAATATATTAAATGTAAAGGTAGTGTGCAAATATCATTCTCTACTAGTCTAATTAGTCTATGTATAGTATAAAGTTAAGTTAAAGCATGCAATAGTAGACGTAAGGGAAAAGTAATAAGGGAAAACTTGACAGCCAAGGGAGTTAAAACGGAAAACAAAATGTAAGGAATAATGTAAGACACTGAGGTCTATTTCTAGGCCGAAAGGTTGAAATAAAGATTCATTCATTCCTTCTAATTTATTCTTCGAACATTTGCTATCTTTCGAACGTTTACATCTGGTTTAGAACAGATGTTTCAAGTTATTTTGATTAATCTTCTGATGATTGTCGAGTCGATGGAAGCAATTTTTGTTATTGGCTCTTGGGAAAACATTTATTTATTCTTGTAATTTATTTTTTTAATATTTATGCAATGATTGATACAGAGATAAATAATGCATGCAGTATATATACATACTTGAAAGTTGTTAAAAAATATTAAATTCACTCGCAATGATTTATGATTGATATTTAGAACTTCAATTTTATTTAGTATTTACGTAATTTACAAATTTTGTGAAATGCTTGATTGTTATTAATTACATTGGACTACTTACTAATCGTTCATCGTTTTTATTCTTGTGATAAAGTCAAACATTACTATAACGCTAACATTTACGATAAATTGATAAGTTTCATAATTAAAAACGTTACAGTTGTGTTTAATGGAAATATATTCTACGAAATAATTTCAGTAGAAGAACAACTGTACGTGCGTCAAAAATGTATTTATATTTGAAAAAAAAGAACCATTTCGCGTTTGAAATTTCATTGAACATCTTTCTCCCACCGAAATCTCATGCAACAATTTGCGACAGTAATATTTTCACTAAATTTTCAAACCAGCTCGGTAAATCCTTTCCCTCTGCAGTGATTTCAATGATTATCAACAATTTGAAAGCCAACGCATAAACACGTACGTTTCAGCATCAAACATTAAATAAATCTTCAATTAAAATTCCCATTTGCCAATTCGTTTGATTCTTTTCCATTTCTTATTATTACTGTTATTATTGTTATTAGACGAATGAGATTAATAAAATGCAACAATAAGTGTAGAAAGAAAGAAAAATATGCAAAATACAAGAATACGAAAATAAGACAGAAAATTTTCAGTTACTATTATTGTTAAATTATTGTTATTTATATTTCCCTTATTAGTTATATTATATTTATTATATTTTAGTTATTAATATATTTATTAGTTATATCATATTTATTATTTAGTAGTTATATTTATTATAATTATTATTTTAGTTATTTTTATTATTATATTAGTTATATTTTACTTTTTATACTTATATTTCTCTTATTAGTTACACAAATGTTGATTTTCTAACAAAGAAAAATATGCAAAATACAAGAATACGAAAATAAGACAGAAAATTTTCAGTTATTATTAATTGTTAAATTATTGTTATTTATATTTCTCTTATTAGTTATATTATATTTATTATATTTCAGTTATTAATATATTTATTGGTTTTATCATATTCATTATTTACTATTTAGTAGTTATATTATATTTATTATAGTTATTATTTTAGTTATTTTTATTATTATATTAGTTATATTTTACTTTTTATACTTATATTTCTCTTATTAGTTACAAAAAATGGTGGTTTTCTCACAGTTTTATAAACTTTTAGCCCTAATTTTTTACGATATTATTTTCAATTCAAGTACAGGTATACAATATACAGGTTTTTTTAAAGTTATTACCTTCCCTATGTCAATATATATGTGGAAGTCTACATTTATTTTTAAGTCTATATTTCTACAAATTTTTTTAGAATTACACCGGTTGGTGACATGATTAGGGGGATTATTTTGCGCTGCTTTCAGAGATACTTTCATTACTATTACTAATAATAGAAGATAACTGTATTATTATTTATTATTATCAGATAGATCAAATCCAATGGAATATAATAATAAGCGAGAGAATGGAGAAAATACAGAGTAAGAAGAAAAAATAAAAAATAAAAAGTACGAGATGGAAACAGGCAAAAAGTAGAAATAAAGGTTTCTTCCACCGACGAAACAATTTTCGCAGCAGTCGCTGCGCACAAATTTTTTCCCCCGACGTTCGATTAATTCGGTCGTAATCGATTCGAAACTAAACTTCTGCCGTTGATTCTATTGTCAGTTCACGATGCATCAGATTGCCCCAAATCAATCCCTATTTGCAAACATCGTCTTCGTTCTGGCTCGCCCCGAAGGCCATTCGACTCGTCGGTTTTCGGGCCACGGATTAATCATGGCTCTCTGTAAGCACCGATGCATCTGTTAATCTCAGACTCTCTCACTCAATTCAACCATTTCTCTAGCTCGATCTATCGTGTCGTTATACAATGACAACCGTATCTACTGGATTAAACGCACAAGCTGTTAAACCGGACAATCGTTTTAAATAGGTTCGGCTAACTCGGATTGTATACATATATATATTTTTAACTTGGACTGACACGAAACAAACGGAATTCACTTTGATTAATAATTAAGCGACTCTCGTTAATATTCGGGTATTTAAATATCGAAACTTTTGTGACATTGATGCGTTGAAACGTTAGTTTTGTGACAGTGAATTTGAAGATCAAAGTCTCGCCTGAAAACTTGATGCAGAATTTTTCTTCGTCATCATCATTTTGTCAAACTTTGAATGTTAGATCTAGATGTCTAATTGAAGGAGTTGTGATATTTTCTATTCCTTCTGTCCGTTTTCTTTATCTTGAGTTAGAGTAGGTGGAGAGTTACAATTTCAAAGAAATTTTTAAGTAAATTGTAGATTATGAAATGACGTGAAATTAATAGATTTTTAAGTACAATTGGTAGATTATGAAAAGGTATAAATTAGTAGATATGCTAAGCTTGTAAATTTTTAAATAAGTCACGCAATAATAATTGTTGATTTTAACGCAAATTCTATTTTTTTACATAAACATCGTAGGTGAAACTTAACACAATTTTAATGCTATTTAACATTTAAGCACTCGAGATGTCTGTTCATTTTACTTCTATGTCACTGTAGAGCATAATCCTTGCAATTCCTTTTACATAAACCCCACTCTTATACTGAACCAAATTTAATCAGAATTTAATACCCTATTAAACAAACTTTTACTTAATGGTCGAATACATTTATTTGAGCCTGAACGAAACCTCAACGAAAAATAACTACGAATGAAAGATCACCAAGAGACGAGAACGAATGGACTCGCGTTGCACGAACGTCACATAAATAAATTCATAGAAGCAGAGTTCCACTGTGCAAGCTCGTGGAAGTTTTCAATTCTGAAACATCCCGCCGGAGGAACACGGAAAAATCAGTCAATATTACGGTCGTTAACGGGATGTTAAGACACAAACTACGAGAACTCTTAGAATGTCGGGCTAGCTAGCCGGTTGCTAACGAACTCAAAAGTTCTCCGCAACGAGTTTCCTTAGGATGAGTAAGCTCCATCGGAGAGCTAACGCGAGTTTTACGTAACGTCAAGGAGGGCCCGGGCTTACGAGCGCGTAATTCAGCTCGCTAATTTCCAAGCGATTGGTGCGCAGCCAGGCGAAACAAAAAATTACCGAGAATTCGTTGAACACTTTGACGATAAATGAAAAGATTAATACCGTGATCGTGGCACGGTTTACTAGAGTGGTAGAAAAAGTAAATACTTGAAACGACACTGATACTTGCGAAATATCTTTCAACTCAACGTTGGGCAAAGGTCGCTGTGACGGGCGAAAAGCGAAAAAATATCTCAGATCCTTTTGGATCCTTGGTATCAAAGTGTGCCACGGTGTCGCGAGTCTGTCGATGTAATTAAAACTCGTGTAATATAACCAATGGAAGCTCGAGAGGTGCCGCGTACTGCATTTTTATGAAACGGTCGTCTCTCGATGGGAATGAGAATTTTTCGAAATGTTCAAGACAAATGGAGAATTATTTCCGTACGAATTATTCCGTTCGAGATCAATTGATCTGTCGTTTATGATCGTCTTCGGTTAGACGAGAATGAAAGAGAGGGAACAAAGTTTTTTTATTTTTTGGGATCGTTACATACTTTAGATATACGATTCATATGGCACTGCAAAAAAAAAAAAAAAAATATGGATATCGGTTTCGAAAGAATTATTAAATAAACGAAATGAAAATCAAACTGTTGCGAAAGATGATCCCTTAGTTGTTCTGTATAGTGTTGAATAAAAATAGAAATGAAACATTCAAATTGAATATATTTATTTTCATTCGATGGAACTATCGACTGATATGAATTTATTTTCACTCAGTAAAAAAATATCGATACGAATGAATTTCACGTGAATTCGAAACGTTTAATCGTTTCTTTAATAACGGACATTCCGCATAAGCAATGTTTTGTCGAAGAGGCAATTTAAAAAAGAGAAAAAAGCTACAAAAGAAAGCACCAGCTATTGAAACGATAATTGAGCGATTTTACACGTCAAGTTTTCCTAAAAATTTACTTTCGTTAGTCGCGTCACTTCTCTCATGTTTTAATACCAGCGCAAATATTTTTGCGCGATCGGTCGTTTCGAAGTTGGGATATTGTAGGTGTTCCGCCGGCAGTTAAGAGATTCGTGAATAAAGAAAGGACGGCCATTCGAAACGAGACAACACGGATGGAAAACATTGAAACGCGTAACTGGCAATGATACGCCAATTTTTAAGGCAACCACGTGCAACTACGTGTTCTCCAATATCGTATGCTATCTCTGTAGGTTTGATGTTCGTATCGCCAATCGTGCCACTTCCAGCGTCCATATTGTATTCCCTTATTACCCCATACGGTTTCCTTAATATCCGGTTTGAAAACTTTTTCCTCCGCCAGGTACCAGTACGTGCATGAATATTTCTCGAGTTTAGAATTTATTTCTGCCATGACGAGCCGGAAGTCTGAGAAATCGTGGGAATTATGCATGATAACATTAAATCGTTGCAGAAACGCAAATTGTGGTAATTATGACGTTCAATTGGGGAATTGAAGAAATTATGGCATTAAATGATAAAAATTCAATCGAAACATCTTGCAATTTTTATAAATTTTTAGAGTTTTAATTTATCAATAAATTCTTTTGTCTAACCGTAATGAGCAGACTATATTTTTTTTTTTCTTATGTATTTATGCACGTAACCCTCAACTGATATTATTGGACATTGGAAATCTTAGTAACTTAGGCTTGCTTATTACTTGATTTAATCTGATTTAATCTTTTGCTAATCTCTATGAAGGAGAATATAAAATAGAACTAAGACCCCAGAATTTTGGTGAACTGATTAGCTATTTACTATAGGCACTTAAAGTGTAATGTAACGATACCATTTAAAAATTGTTGTGTAAAAGTGTATAGTATATTTATAGTAATATTTAGTAAATAAAATAATATAATATAGTAATAAAATTTAATTAATATGTTTAATTAATATAATATAATATTAAATTTAATTAATAATTTCATTATATAATAATATATAATTTAGTAATAAAATAATATAATAACATAATATATAGTATATTTACAGTAATATTTATAATAAAATAATATAATATAGTAATAAAATTTTATTAATATGTTTAATTAATATGTAATTAAACTAAAATTAGTTTAATTAATAATATAATGTAGTAACAAAATTTACTTAATATGTTTAATTAATATAATATAATATTAAATTTAATAAATAATTTAATTATATAATAATATATAATTTAGTAATAAAATAATATAATAACATAATATATATGTATAGTATATTTACAGCAATATTTAGTAAATAAAATAATAATTATATCTCTGAAAATACGAATTTGCATAAAATATCCACAGTGACGAGCTTGATGTAAATTAAATTTTACAAGTTACTTTGTAATTATGAAAAAGAAATCCATAATCCGCTATTTGTAATTTATTAATTCATTAATATCGTTTACAATAATAACAATATTCATTAATGATGACGCATTGATATCATTAATTCATTATTGTGCACGAGAACCTCTGCACACAATACAAAGAGATTTCTTCTTTTCTCTAAAGTTTAAATTTCTCTATTTCTTGAAAGTTTCTGTTCGTTTCAAGGTACCATGATTATTTTACGTTCCCTTTGCACTGCAAAATTCCTATGCCCTTTTCCTCTCAACATGGAGTGTATCTCACGGAGAAAAGGAGCATCACAGAGGAAAGAGGAGAAGTACGAAGGAATTGTATCGCTTTGTTCGTTCGTTGTCATACAGCATGGTTAACCAAATCGTAATTATCGTAGAACTGCAGAAAAAGGATGAATTCCGTAGTGGCGGTAATTACGAGAACAATGGAATTTTGTTTCAAGCCCCCGGTGGGACAAATATGCATTTAGATCGAACATTAGCAGAGAAATTAGCTGATCTTTATCCTTTCTGGAATGGCGTACGAGCGAGGAACGACGCGAATGTTCATTGAGATAAAGCGAATGGAAGAAGAACTAAATAAAGTAGGCTGAGAAGATTGAAGTAGCCACGGTTTCACTCTCTTTCGTTTCCTTTTTACGCCAGTGACAATATAACTCGTTTCGTCAGCGTCTATAATAATAAGTGTTGTCGTAAGTAACGCGGATCTTCGCGCAATTTCAAATTTTCATTTAAATTGTTTGGAAATCCGTTTCCAATGGGCATGAGATTTTACAAATTAAATATTCTGCTTTCGATATTTTGTATATTTGAACACGTTTTATGCATTTTTGTACCATGAAATTTCCCACCTTCGTCTATATTTCTTTCTGTGTCTTTTCTTCTTTTGTGTTTCTTCACGAGTTTTTGGGTCAATTCACGGAGAATACTTACAAGAGAAAACGTTAAGAGATGTTCCATTGGTTTAAATATGAAGGAACTATGCGTACTCGCGGATAAAATATGAGACCGTACAAGTTATTTTTACCTTTGTAACAGAAAGCCATAACAGGATTAAATCCGTAACAGTCATTCTATGGCTGCGTTGAAAGACATATGATATTAGTTGTACGTATCTATTTATTATTATTATGTTTTAATACAAGACTCGCCATTATAGGCCATTGTATTAGGAAAATATTCCCACTAACAGGAGGACTAACATCAGATAAATAATATTTCACTGGTCAAATGAGTATGGGGAATTTGCATTTTCCCCGAATTCACAAAAATTCCCATACAAATACAAAACTTTTGACAGTAAAAATGAGATTATGTTTATACAAGTTATACGACTAGCGAAAAAGGAGCATTTAAATTTGCTTTGTTTTCTCCTCCGTGTATGAAAATACAGAATTCAGCGAAATATTAAATTTTGAGAAAAGGTTGAGGAATGTACAGTGATTATAAACTTTGTACTTGGATAGTTAATTATGTCAAATGTTGAACGGCGCAGGCCAAATACGCACAAAATAAGTAAACTTGTGACATAAAATTTTTGCACTAGGAGAGACGAAAAAATAATACCACTGTAAAAATTTCATCAAGGAAAGTATGTGTACATTGTCCGCCATTTTATCATGTGAAATAAAAGTGAGCTAATAAAACCCGCCGGAATGGCGCAAATTTTTCTTCTAAACAAGGATGTTGTTTAATACTGACGATGAGTAAAGAAAAAATAAAAAAATAAAATCATATACAAGACAAATAATAGAGATTGAGAAATACTGGGTTCTGGAAACTTAAAAGTATAATACAAACGTTTCTTTTCTTGATTTTAATCCTTGATTTAATTCTTCATGAATTAACTATATCGATCTTGAAACCAATTTAAAAATAGATAAAATTTGAATATTTTCTTCATAGGTATTTACTAATTGAAAAATTTCAATTTTTTGAAAAATACAAGCGTGACTTTCACCTTTACGCAGTATTTTTCTTTCATTTTTTTTTTTTTTTTTTTTTTAAATGAAAATATTCCAAAATTGCACATTTTTTCACTAGCGTTGAAATGTCATTTCGATTACTGGCCGTTGTCGCTGCAAAAGACTGGAAAATTTGAAGTAAAAAATTCCTATTAATTTACAAACAGAAATGTATTTCACACAGGTTTTCAAAAATTATAATTATAACTGGTGGCAGAAATGGAAAAACATTTCCTCGCCAACAAAAATATTTCTAAACAGTTAAATAATAAATTGCTACTTTCCAATTCAATATTAATTTCTTAGTTTTAAGCTTCCAAATTTTTCAAAACGGCCAATGATCGATTTTGCAACATTTTAAGTTAAAACGTGATCAAAGTATAAAATTCAAAGTCCAATTGAACAAAACGAAAGTCACAGTGAAGTAAAGATTTCCTTTCTTCATCTAGTAATTACTTATAAAATAGAGAGAAAAAATTCACATACTTTAGCTAATTTTTAAGCAACGTACAGTTCCCTTAATCCATTTCGTCAAACGCAATTTTTCAAACACCGTTTGCTCTCGCGCGAGCAATGCTTTCTTTCTGTTCAGAGAAATGAAGCAATTTCGAAAATTATGTAACGTAAAATTGCAGGCGGAGGGACATAAAGATGATGTAAAATAACGAAAACATTAAATACGTTGACGGTGGTGCTTTACTATCTCGTTTACTGGAATAACATTTTTTATGACTTCCCGTGTACGTATACTAGTTAAGCCGTGGATCCAAGACGTGCACATAAGACGGTACAAACTGCGAAGAACATTGGCTCGTACGATGCACTTGAGTCATTTCCTTGCTTACTTAACTTGGATTTTTTTTACCGTTCCTAGGAAAGTCGTATCATCGATCCTAAATGTGATTAATAACGATCGCAGCGATAAGAAAGCGCGTCGAGCATGAGAGACAAAAATATCAACTATGCATGAAATATATACAGTGAATCGATGTCGAAAATATTGTTTAATAATTCACTTCATTGTTGAATTAACTCGAGTTAATGACTGTCATATTAATAATGAATATGATTATGTATTTAAACATTTTTATTTCAGTATATGATACAAATATTGTTTTCAATGCTACAAACCTTCATTCACATTAAGAGTTTAGTCATTTACGTTATTTTAATAAAATAGCAAACGCGTCTAAAAGTTCAATCTCCAGGAATTTTACCACACGTTAACGCTTAAAATTTAAGAAAGTTAACGAAAATTTCTGAATCGGTTCCGTTGAATATTTTATTGTTCAGCAACTTAGAAGCATTCAGTTACGTTTTTGTCAAAGATGCGAAAAGGTGCGCGAAAGTGGATAAAAGAAAAAAATAAAAAGGAAAAGAGCGTGCGCTCGTAAATCTTAAAAATTGATTTTCTCGAAGATAATGGTCCCGCTAAGGAAAAAAAAAGCTTTGCTCTCTTTGCCTCTTTTATTTAGTTTTCGGAGAAGAATTACCTTCATCCATTGTGCGCCACGTACGTCGGAATATCCGGGCGTGCTGCACGCATAAAATATACTTGATTTGAGCCATGTCCCGCGGAATGAATTTCAAAGCAAACGTACCTCCGCCGTTTGATACGAACATCTTCACCCGCGTATAATAAATTGGTTTTAAACGTAATCCCACGGGATCCCACGTTTCAATATGAGATAGTATTTATATAGAGGACTTAGTTCGATCTCTATTCCTTTGTGTACAATTGAGAGGAGAGAATGTGGAGGGAAACTTCGACGCGCCGGATCTGCTGGGAACACGAAGATTTTAGCGGAATTGTGAACTTTATCAGATAAATTCCCGAATAGTTTTTGGAGGCCATTAAATTCGACGGCGTTAAAATTTTGATGAGAAAGATCGTATAAAAATCGGCGAATATAAGAGCAGTAACGCGCGAAAGCGACAAAAAGAACACACAAATTCTTCGAATACGTCAGGCATCAATTCTTCAAACTCGTATTTTTATCAGCGTACGTTTTTATCGAAGTTGAATTCACAGAAGCAGAGCAATTGAATTAATAACGATCGACTTTAAAAAAAAAAAAAAAAACAATAAATCATGCACTTGCCCATTTTTGGCAAGATGCATTTCAATTAAAAAATCACGGATAAATGGAAGCATGATGGATTCATTTGTCAGAATCATAACCATGTATAATGAAATATAACGAAACGATTACATTCATTTTTCAACGTAATATTATACAAGTATAAGCTAAGAAGGCTTTTTTCAATTTCAATTTTGTAGTCTGTTGGTTTCATAAAAGAACATGTCAAACGTTCATTATTAGTAAAACATAATTATTATTAAATAATGTATATCTGAGTACTTGTGAACAATCGTAAAGTTAATATATGAACGATTCATAATATAATTGTAATAATTAAGAACGGGTAATTTAGCCAAATATTAAATTAAATTAAATTTAATTTAATCAAAATTTGGAGGTTCTTATGTAAAGAACCTTTCAAATTATCCACAGTCTACATTGAGGTTTTCACATTCTGATCTATTACCTGAATAATCATTCTCTCTCTCATTATCTACAAAAATTAGATTGTATTTATTATATATCTATTAGCTGAATAATCATTTTTTCTCTCATTATCTAGAAAAATTGGAAATGGACATCTAATTACTTATAAAATACGTGGCTTCGCCGAGGTAGCCTTTGCACGAGAATTAATAGAAGGAAATTGATGGAAATCTACATAATCGACGAGAATACCTGTCATCGATCACGGACAAGCATGTTCATTATGTTTATCACAATTGACTTAGCGCGTGCTTGTAATGTAAACTGTTGAAACTCACGATAACGCTGCCAGCAGGTTTATTTATCATACTTATTATACTTTATTTATTTATCATACTTTATACCATTATACGTGCTCGTTGCAAAAGTTGTTCGTTATTACAGTGAACTTGACTCCTCGTTTCTTTCGTCGAGCAACATTTAAACAAAATTCGGAATCTCGTTTGTTTGGGGAAATTATTAAAGTAAAATGGTAACTGACGAGAATTATTTAAATAATAACTTTGTTTTTTTGCAAATTTTCTATTTGGAAATTTGTGCATTTCTGAAAAACTGAAGGACGCGTGAAGTATAAAATATAATAAGGTATAACATAACGTGGAAATACACGAAACGTCTAAAATATGGTAATAATAAAAAAATGGTTAATTACTAAGCAACTATCTTAAATAGTTTTCTTCAAGTTAAATTCTATATTTGTTCCTCTCTCTCTCTCTCTCTCTGTCTCTGTCTCTCTCTCTCTCTCTCTCTCTCTCTCTCTCTCTCTCTCTCTCTCT
>NW_025110632.1:0-48795 GCF_011392965.1 Frieseomelitta varia | reverse complement strand
GAATCGACGAAAAATCTACGGTTGGTACGTTCTTTTCAGTCGGCGATTAAATCCCATGAATTAAAAACTAGAAAAGAAATGACGTTGTTCTTAAAAAAATTATCTCTCATTGTTCTTAATTAATAATTGTTCTTTTTTTTTTTGCAAAATTGACAAAACTGGCTTCCGTTCGAAACAGAATCGACGAAAAATCTACGGTTGGTACGTTCTTTTCAGTCGGCGATTGGACAATAGGCGCGCAGACGCGTGCTGGGATGCCGGCAAGCCTTCCTTTTTCGCCGCAATAAAATTCACCTATGATAGTCGGGGCCCACGACATTATCCTCGTTTACCCGATTCAACCGTGGCGACCTTTGCACGTGAACGTAGCACCTTTTCCGTGCAATCTTCCATCTACCGAGGCCATTGTTGCTGTGTCTCTCGCTGTGGCTCTCGCTGTGGTTCACGGCGAAAGAGTGACGCGGGGAGGTGTGTGGCACACCTTTCGTCCTACCTTCAGAAGGTTAAGAGAAGGCTGTTACTGCGTATCAGTCGACCACAGTGGTGGAAAACAATCCTGACCAATCTCATGACGTTTTGGCGGTTTTCTTTCTTTCGATATTTCTTTTCGTCCATCCGTAGAGATTAAGGTTGGTCGTTCCTAACCTTCAAATTGCCTCTGAGCGCTCAGTTAAAGTATAATTCATATATCTTCTTTATATGATACATTATATTTTCGATATTTGAATCATTGAGGTAATATTAATAAGTATGCAATTGTCATTTGCACGACGATTGACGAAAGTATTGGTATAAATAAATGAAATGAAAAACTGATGGTAAATTCGCAATTTAAATGAGAAATTAAAATAAATAGAGATTTATATGATCTCTATACGCTTCCGTTCAAATTAATATCGGTCATTTTTTTTAAACCAATTTGCCAAAAAAAAAAAAAAAAAAAAAAAAAAAAGAAAGAAAGATGAAATCAGTCGTATATTGAACTAATGAAATTGTACAACTGTTCGCAAAATTTCCATAATACGCATTGTCGAAAGTGTCGATACAATAACAAACTATTACACAATAAAAATATTGTAATTTCGTATTATGTTACAATAATAAAAGAAAAGACATCGTTGTAACGTTGCGAATTCCAAGTATACTTTAATTAAAAAAGAAGCAACAAAATCACAGTCATTTTCCAACGCGAAATCGACGGATCGATTACCACAGTTCGTGTGTGTGAGAGGCGATTAGAAGTCGGGTGGGTTGCAATCCGAACGTGAAATTGGTGAAAGCCAAGCGCGCTGGTGACTTTAAACACCGGTTGTAACCCTTATAAGGTGGCTCTCATCATATCACTGCCGGTAAAAAAAAAAACGGTTACGGGGTAGCCGGTAGTTGGACCAACGCGATTTTAAAGAACAGCTATCGAGGAAGAGGCAGTAATCTTAATCACGAGCACACGCTCATCGATCCGCCTCGTAAATAGAACTTTAGACGACGCTTTTTCTCTCGCCCGCCTATTAATCGAACCACTCGCCGATTCCCTCGTGGTTTTATTTTCATTTCCTCTGTTACATGGGCTACGTTCGAAACCTTCGTCTCTGTCAACTCGTGCCAATTGCGCGAACTGACCATCAGTACAACTGTATATCTTGGTATATCTTTTCGTTTTTGACCGTCGAATTGGAAAATTTTCAAGTGGAAAGACAACTAACGTTACATCAATTTTGTATGATATTAAATTGTTGCATTCGAAACTCGCGAGGGAGAGTAAATTAAATATTTTTTTTCTTTTTGATTTAAAAGACAACTGGAATGTTCTTGAATTTTTTTTTATTTAAAAGACAACTGGAATGTTCTTGAATTGAAAGAAAGTGGGAACTTAGCAGATGTTGCGCTTTTGGTGGGAAAACGAGAGAATTCCCATTCGTATAACACGAGTCGTTCGTCTCTTTCTTCTTCCAATTGTAATCGGGCTTCGACTGTTATGAAAATTTCTAATCATTGGTAGACATGCTCCTCTCTCATTGACACTAGAACTACCAGAATGGTAAAAATGACCAATTTATAATTTTCCAATGGGAATTTTGTCCATTTGTAACGGCGTATTTTTAGATACTCGAGTGATTTTTGATAAAATATATATATTTATATATAAATAATAAATATTATAATATAATATATATATATATATGATAAAATATAAGTAAAGTACTGTCAAGTTTCTCGAAACGATCTTTAACTGGTCAAGTTTCTCTTTTCACTCTTTCAGTATCATAGTGGAATTATAATAAATAGATTTGAAATAATTTAACTTTAAAATAGAAAAGATGAAAGTAACACGTTGTAAAATTTTTACGTGAAAATATGTGTTTTTTTTCTCCGAATAATAATCAATAACAATTGTAATTACGAGATGAGACTTCGACCAAGTTTAGAAGACTAAGTAAATTTTAATTTCTGAAATGAAATGTGTAGAAATAATGATCATAGTAGGGCTCAGGAAAGTATTCGAACGTTCGTTGTAGCAGAATGTTTATATATGCTTGAAACTTTTGAAATAATAATCAGTATTCATTATGATCGATGATGAAATCTTTGTCATTAACGTAGGCTTTCAGAATTTTTTCACTGTTTGTTATTATTATACAGTGATAATTCTAATTTAGTTCTAATTTAATTCTAATTTAGTTCTAACGTCGATAAAATTGCGATCGTTTGATAACTGTCGTTCGTACGACACACGAGAAGAGATTGAGCGTTTCAATCATCGAACGATATCGATGAATTTTACATAAGACTGCTCCCTTGCAGTTCATTTTATGCACTTTGAAATGTCATAATGTCGGGTCGTGCGGGCAGTTTTCATTCCTGAATAATTAGAATCGTTGTTCGTGTCACACTTAGAATTCGCGCAACTATCTCTTCCAGTTTGAGAACAGTATTGAATCTTTCACACTTTGAATCTTTCTTTGAATTGGTTGGAAATAGAAATTAAATTGTCACACGAGAAATGCAAATGCGAGTATTTGAAAACTCAGAGGCTTTTGAAATAAGAACGCGTTGTAAAATTTTTATTCTGTTGACTGTAAAATCTGCAAGAAAAGAAACTCTCCATCTCTCGTTCGAGTAATTTTTCGTCTTTCATTATATATTTCAAATATGTTAAATGCGTGCTACAGTAATTGTAATAATTATTTATAGTCGTTAGTCTGAATCCGACGAAAAATAGAATTCAAGAATAACTCGTTAAGAAAAAATTTTCCAAGGGGGGCGTCAAATTTTCAAAGTTCCTTCTCACTGTTGCAATTTCGAATTTATTCGAGAAAAAAGAAATACTCAATAATCTGTATTTGATATTACTCAACTTCGAGGTCAATGTAGATATAATTCAATGCACAAGTAAACTATATTTTTCCTTTCCTCGTTCTCAAATTTCGACATTGAGAGAAAGTTTAGATATCATTCCTCTCGCCAAAAATAATATTAAAATAAATTTCAGTATCGATGAATTTCTATTTTCTAATCGATCGATGCAAAATATCTTTCCTCCAGAAACTATTCGATGTCACTTTTAATTTAATTCATGATCTTCTAACTAAAATCAGTATACATGTGTATACGTAAACTTTCGTCAGACCTTATACTTCATTCCAACTATCAAAAAAAAGAGAGAGAGAGAAAAAAAGAAGAATCTCGACAAAAGTATTCTGATCCCATTTAAAATACCTGGTTTTCACTTCCTTCGTCCTAACCTTCAAATTAACTCTAATAACTCCAATTTCAAATTAACCCTAATTCCCTTAAAGTTGCCTTTTGTTTGAACCTTGCAAAGCTGCGAATGCTCGAACAGAGATATCTGACCCACCCAAATCAAATCGAACGAAACGTTCGATCTCGCTGCCGCGTTTCTTAGCGGCGATATAGCTAAGAATGAGTCAATTAGGCTCGCTATGATCGAGCCTGATCGTTGTACGTTTCGCGACAGGCGTGTTCCAGCTGGTTCGGCTTAATTAACGCGATACAGAGATATCGGGGCGAGATATCGTTGCGGTGATAACGTATGAAAATACCGGCAATCCATCCGTTTCGTTGCTGGCTAATTTAATTATACGGTTAATTAGAATAAATATGCGATTTCGATCGTGAAACCGTGCTGCGACAGTCTCTTTCGTTCCTACGATTTTCTCTCTGTAGTTTTTTTCTTTTTTTTAATTTGTCAAGCAAGTTACACGCTCGAAAAGTAATTTACATTAGTTTCTAATCTTTGTCAGTCGAATTTAAGAATTTTTATTGATTTTTGAATGAAATGTCGAACTACCGAAAGAAAAAACCATCATTGAAACAGTCTCTTTCGTTACTACGATTTTCTCTCTGTAGTTTTTTCCTTTTTTTTAATTTGTCAAGCAAGTCTCGCGCTCGAAAAGTAATTTACATTAGTTTCTAATTTTTGTCGGTCGAATTTAAGAATTTTATTGATTTTTGAATGAAATGTCGAACTACCGAAAGAAAAAAACCATCATTGAAACAGTCTCTTTCGTTGCTACGATTTTCTCTCTGTAGTTTTTTTCTTTTTTTTAATTTGTCAAGCAAGTCTCGCGCTCGAAAAGTAATTTACATTAGTTTCTGGTTTTTGTCAGTCGAATTTAAGAATTTTATTGATTTTTGAATGAAATTTCGAACTACCGAAAGAAAAAACCATCATTGAAACAGTCTCTTTCGTTGCTACGATTTTCTCTTTGTAGCTTTTTTCATTTTTTTTTCTTTTTTTTTTAATTTGTCGAGCAAGTCTCGCGCTCGAAAAGTAATTTACATTAGTTTCTAATTTTTGTCAGTCGAATTTAAGAATTTTATTGATTTTTGAATGAAATGTCAAACTACCGAAAGAAAAAAAAAATCATTTAAACAGTTGAATCAAATCATAATACTGAGATCTGCCAGACAATTATTTAATTATTTATTTTCCATTTCTTTTGTCAAATGTTCAATTTTTATCGTTGACTGATAATCAATTAAATTTAGTAATTTACTTTTAGTAATTTTTAAATAAAGAATCTACGAAACATTTGAAACAGTTTGATCAAAACGAAACTTCGAGCTCGTTAACAGTTTCTATCAATTTTATTAATTTTTAAACAAAGTCTCGAGCTACTGTAGAAACAGAATGTTTGATCGACAGATCTACGAGAGTTGTTTATTTCCAATTTTCATCACAAATAATCAACAATTGAGCGTCAGTGGGAATTAAGATTAATTTTCAAATAAAAATCTCTAGCCACCATAGAAGAAAAGAGCGTAAAAATTTTTGATACAGATAATTATAAATAATTCCCAATTCTTGTTAATTAAATTTAAATGGGACGTAATTGATCAATTTCTAAAAACGATCTACCAAGTCTATAGTAGCCTAAATCAGTTTAAATTAATTAATCTTCAAATAAACTCTCGAACCAATCTGCGGAACATTCGAGACAGTATAATCACGCGTCAAACATCTTTACAAGCGTCTATTATCGTTTATCTCGCGCGCAAGGAATGAAATATCTCGCGGTTATGGCGGAAACGAAGAGGTCGATGGATATTCATCCGCCGATCAACGATTACCTAGACGTTATCCGACCGGAATCGACGAGTAATAATATCCATAAATCGGATGGGACACGGTTATCGATAATATTTCGTAACGACGGAACGGTAAATCGTCGAGTTGGCGTGTCGATTCCTCTCTCTGTCACGATTTACACCCAGAAAACTGACTAATGATACCGGCAGAGGGTAACCAGGTACAAGAGACAGCTGAAAGATCGATGGAAATCCATCTGGAACGATGCTTCAAACGCCACCGAAGCTGCGTTCCATTATTCTCGATGGTCTCCTGCTCCTGACGAAGTTACGATCGGTCAGATAAGTGTCTCTCCACAGTGCACCTGTGCGAGAAAACCGATACTTTGCTACGGTTGTTGAACGTGGAACGATTCTCTGACGGAATACTGGCAAAAGTGTTGAAGTATTCCTTAGAAATTTGACATCTATTTCTTTTTCTTTTTTTTTTTTTAATATTAACTGAAATATATTTCAATAGATTTTTGGAATATTAACATAGAGTTAATATTAACATAGTTAAAATTAATATAATTAACATTAACATAGAGTTAATATTAATATGGTTAACATTAACATAGTGTTAATATTAACATAGTTAATATTAACATAGTTAATATTAACATAGTGTAAATATTAACATAGTTAATATTAACATAGAGTAAATATTAACATAGTTAATATTAACATAGAGTAAATATTAACATAGTTAATATTAACATAGAGTAAATATTAACATAGAGTTAATATTAACATGGTTAATATTAACATAGTTAATATTAACATAGTTACATAGTGTTTAATTTTTAGCGTTACATTTTATAGATTTTTGCGATTCACATCTTTTTAGGATGAAAATAATATTCGTGAGTTATCTGCGAGTTATTTCTTTGGAACTTTAATTGAGAAATGTCACGCAGCTGTTTCTTAACGAGCAAAAGGACTAAAATTCTTTCTGGGATATATTAATAAAATTTCTGATCTATTTTTCTTTTTTCTTTTTTTTTCGAAATTTGAATATTTCAGCATCACACAATAGCTTTTAACGAGCGAAAGGTAAAACTTCTATTTCAATTAGAATTTCTTACTCCTTTTTCTTGGGAGAGAGAGATATTAATTGATAAATGTGATTATTTTGCATCATAAAAATGATTGGAAAATCATAGTTCTTTTTGAAACAAATTTAACATTTGCTATTTATTTTTCTTTGAGATATTAATTAATTAATTAACGAATATTATTATTTAGCTTTACCCAGTTTCTGAAAATCGGAATTTGTTTCAGAGCATATAGAATGTTTTTTTTGGAAATGTCAAGTAATTATTTCTAAAGCATAGTTCTTTAGTATATTATTATTTCTGATAGACTGTAATTTTTAAAACTCTTCTCGAAGCATTTAGAATTTTTGAACAATTTTCTCAAATTATATTTAAATGTAATTATTTCTTTAGTATTATTAATATTATTTACTACATCATTATTATTATTATTTTTTTATTAATAGAAAATAAAAGATTGAATTTCGTATTGCAACTAATGGAATATACAATATATTTCAATATGTTGTGAATGTTTTAGTACATTTTTCATGAATAGACATTAAGACCACGAAATCATCATTTTGATTTCAATCTAAATTGAAAAACGTAATAAATTTTTATTTCTTTCAAAAAAAAAAAAAAAAAAAAAAAAACGTCTTGTCTATCGATTCTACGTAGCATCAGAGGTGGCTAACTGGCGGCCCTTGCCTCTCCCCTCCACTTTCCCGATCGCTAGCGTCATCCCCTCCACTGCATCGATCTGTCTCGGCCGTAATACTCGCGTCAGGTGTATATAAATTGTTTTCTTCGCTGCGTCTGCCAAAGTTAAAGTGACCCGCGAGTGAGAACTAATTTTCATAGTGGAGGAACCGTAGCGTAGAAAGAAATCTACTCTCTCCGATTTAGAGCGTGCTTTATGAATATGTTTTCTCTCTTTGCGAATTTTGGTTGGCAAAGAGGGACGAATGGAAGGGCAAATAGGTTTCCCGGGTTGTTTCCTTGATGTCTGAAAGGTCTGCAATTAAGTAACACCGGCGTAGGTTAATGCTTGCCGGGGCATTACGCCACGATTTCAATTAATTTGAGTCGGTCGTCTCGGAGGTTAGATCCCACCCTTGGGAACCGATACCCGGGGTCTTCTGGTTTACGTTATTGGCCATTATCGTTCGCGTGCTGCACGTACCGCGATATTACTGGGAAATTAGTTGTACGTGGGGCCAGTCTTCGTTAAACGATCCGATTTTACGACGGTTGTTGCTACACACGGGGGATAACACGACGCGAATAACAAACGGTTTTAATTCCCCGCTGGTGAAATGTTGCGCTGGACGTTGTCCAGAATTTCCTTAGAACGCTACATCGCGCGTACGATTGTATTTATTGAAAATCATCTCGCTGTCGATTATTTTTTACTTTTCATAGTAATTCGATGTGCAGTGTTAAAGATTGGAAGCAAAACATCAAAGAATAATATTATTTATTTCAAGGAATTGACTTGTGTTTCAAAAAAATGTTGATTATCATAACAAATGAAATATCAATACTGAAAAGTACTGCTACTCCAAAAAGAAAAGGAAAGGAAAGATCAAATTGTGTACCATCCACAATGGTTACGTTCTCAGCGTCATCTTGCTCGAGCTTGTTTCACTCGTTACCACAACGAGGCCAATTGGAACAATGCGAACGAGGAAAGAAAGAAAGAAGGAAGAAGAAGTGAAAAAAATCGTACAGGGCAGAGAGGGAAACGAGTAGGCATTAAAAAAAAAAAGAAAAGAAAACGAGGAAAGGGGAGCTCTGCTGGAAATTTCTCGGCTGTCAGTCAAGAAACACATTTGGCCAGGGCCAATTTATGTTCCTTTCTTTTTTTTCTTTTTTTTTATTAATCGATTGAATGGAAGAGAAGCTAACCGATATTGCGGCGGGTATTGGGCGGATCGCGAGCGTTTCGTTAGGACACGGTCGAACGAGTATCGCGCCGCTGTCGGGTCTTTTATTCGTTTGTAAACGAATTTCATTGATCGCCCCCTGTCACGAATCCTTCGACGAATGCATGCACGTGCACGCGTATAACCGAGCGAGCATTGGCTACAATCGCGGGACTGTTCTCGTCGCGTTCCGGAATCGCGGTTCCATTCACCCGATAATCATTTGCTTTGACGCGGTGATTGTTAGCGAAAAATCGTAAACTTTCTTTCTCCCGTCGAAACAGAAAATCCAACAGTTCGCCGAATCTTTCATTTTCTTTTCTACTTCTTTGAAGGAGGGACTTTGTTGCGAATTAATGCCGTGATAAACAAAATTGAAGGTCGAAGGGGAGGAAAGTTGTAGTAATATAAAAAATTAATAAATTATTCGAAGCAATACGGTATCCATTGGATGAAATAATTGTTGAAGTGATAATTTCAAATAATATAATAAGTAATGTAACATTGATCACATCGTTGAGCGAAGTAATTCTTCTGTTTAATGATAACGTGATATTAATACTGGAAATGAAATCGATAAAAATTTACACGTCATTGGACCGTGGATAATTTGAATAATTATATTATACAATTAGTGAATAGATGTAATTAACAATAACAATATGACACAGTGTAATGATATAATTATGATACAACATACTTATATAAAACCATGACAATTATAATAATTATAATAAATATTTATTCAATATAATAAATATTATGATAAATATTTATTCAATATAATAAATATTATAATAAATATTTATTCAGTATAATAAATATTATAATAAATATTTATTCGCTTTATTCACAGTCTAATATAATTATATATATTTTTGTTGATTCCAAATGTTGGAAACGTAATCAGGAAAATTAAGTTTCCCACTTCATCCCTGAGGCTTACGTCTTTTTTCCATTTTTGCTTGAAATTCGAGACAATTTTCGCTTGAATAATTATTAATAAAGGACCTAAATTCGCAACGAGGAGAAAGAGAGGGAATTTAATTTTCAAAGCAGCAATTGAATGCAAAGAGGATTACACGGTGGCTAAGAAATTGCGGAAGTTTCGTGGAAATCGTAACTGTAATTACCAAGGAGAGCAATATTTCGATATTTTCGATACTCGAACGTTACGACTCGATAATTCGAAAATTATTATTGCGTCAATAATTCGAAAAAGGGGAAAAATGTGCGAGTTTAGAAACAAGTTTATTTTCCAAACTCGACAATTCTACAGTGGATTGAAAGTTGAGATTGCAGAAATTATTGTGTTCGTTGGTTTGCAAACGAATCTCATCGACGTGAAGGCGAATTAATTTTCTATCACATTGTCCTTTCGTTTCGAATTTTCTTTCGCCCTTCAAAGTAATTCTTTGCACGGGCATAGTAATTGCTCTTATCGAGAAAGGGAGGATGGAGTTAATTAAAAGTACAAATTGCTGAAATTATCGGGTAGGTTTTCGCGGAGGTGAGAGTAAATTAATTTTATTTCAGTTTTAATTGATTATGCTTGATGATGTGTATATCGCGCGAATTAATGAATTTAAACGGCATTCGAAAATTTTATTTACGAACCGTACAATGCGAGTTTAATTGTCGGGGTAGATTTTCTTACTCGGCGAAAATTCGTTGGTAATTAATCTCCCCGCGAAGTTCAAATTACCCGAACGCAGAATGATGTTCACCGTGGCTTTGAACGTGCTGCTATTCAAAATGATAATTATATAGTTATATCGGAGACAAATAACAAACGCAATCACGTCGAATTAATTTACACGTTCGCTGTGTTAAAAACTCAGCAATTCAATGCGGGAAATTAACATTCATTCGTTGTTATAAATTGAACCACGGGGTTGTGTAAAATTTCATTTGAAACTAACATAGTTCAAAGCAGAACCGGTTCGAGATTATAAAAATCAGTAAAGATGGTTCGAACCACGTTGAATGTAAACATAAATCATTACATTCTATATTATTTATTACACAGATTATATATGTAATTATTACTAAATTATTTTACAATCTATGTTATATATATATAATTATTACAAAATTATTTTACATTCTATGTTGTATATTTAATTATTACTAAATTATTTTACAATCTGTGTTATATATATAATTATTACTAAATTATTTTATATTTTATATTCTATATATAATTATTACTGAATTATTTTATATTTTATATTATTTATATTCTATATATAATTATTTCTGAATTATTTTATATTCTATATTATTTATATTCTATATATAATTATTACTGAATTATTTTATATTCTATATTATTTATATTCTATATATAATTATTATAACATTCTATATTATTTATTACACAGATTATATAATGCAATTATTACTAAATTTAAATTACGTTAAAAATTCTAATATAAATCGCGAACAAACTGACACAGAACAATAATATTTACTATTTAATTATTGATCTAGTAACAATTCTCGCCTCGGTGTATCATCGTCGAACCAACAACGACCCGGTTTTTCTGAACTTATTTTCACTGTTTAATTTCACTCTTGAAACTCGCAGGCCCATTAATTTAACGCGAGATTACTCAGATTGAGAAATATGTACACACGCCACGGTGGGTAGAAATTTCTACGTATATTTTTCACGGGAAGAGCAACTTTTGTTCTCGCGGGACTTGAAAGAAAAAAAAAAAAAAACTATTTTCACTGTTCCTCGAATTTTTTTTTTCCCACCCTTTGGAATTTTATTCCCTTGTTTGTAAAGCCTGGAAAAGACTGATCGTTCCCTGGGATTATTTCGTCTCATTGAATATTCATTCGACGCGTTACGTATTTTCTAAGCGGCGACGTTCTTTCAAACGGTGTTTCTCCCTCTTTCTTTCTTTCTTTCTTTTTTCTTTCTTTCGTTCGAATTAAAATTACAGTAAAATCCGCTTACATTTATATATACGATTGCTCCTCGGCGCATTTGTTGCAATTAGTATTCATTAGATCGGCCTCTGTTGAATATTTATCGGAGGATTGTCGCATTGCGGTTAATCGATACCTACTTAAACAGGTTTCTGCGATCTCGTTATCAAACGTATAAATAACATCCGTAAATTTAATGAATATATACCTGTTACGTCAACGACAGCTCTTCGACCGTCTCGAACAATCCTCTGGAACGTTTAATCGTACAGCTGCTCTCGAGTGACATGCTTGATTTATTATTGAGGCAAGATGAATAAATTGCCGAATAAGTTGAATGTCAGTTTTTTTTCTTTTTTTTGGTATATTAATTTCTAATTGATTCTTCACTTCTTCGATAATTCAAGGTCGAGAATAATTTCCAATTTTTTTTGCAATTTCCTTGATGCAATAAGTCCCAATTTCTTCCAACTCTTTTTTTTTCTTTTTAACACAATGATCTTCAACTTGTTGCATGTATTATACTTATTTATATGTATTTTCTTTTTTATTATAATTACCACATGTAACAATGAAAAATATTTATTAACACTAGAACTACCAAAATGGTCAGAATGACGAATTTATAATTTTCGTTAGATATTTTATAGACGTGAAATTTTAGACATCGTATTTCCAAAGATTTAAATAATTTCTTGTAAAATATATAGATAAAAGTATAGCCCATTGTAGTAAAGTTTCTCTATCTTTTTCTTTTTGACTTCAATGTTTCTGATGGAAACATTTTACGCTTTAAGTTTCTATGCTTTTCCAGTGTTAAAAAAATCAGAAAATCATTTCTTTCTCACCGAGGGAAAGTAGTTAAAAAGAGAGGAAAGAAACTAAACCGCTAAGAAGAGAAGAAACGATAGAAATCGTTCATCGTTGTCTCAGCTTCTTCGTCTGATTTCGTCTGTTTCTTAACCGCTTGCGCTGGCAACTGATTGCGGACCATAACGAGTGACCAACACCGTATACAATAACTCGTCGCTTTCTTTTTGAAACTCGTCGGCATGATATCACTGGATAGAAATTATTGAGAAATTGTCAATAAATTTATTATTTGTTCTGTTTTGTTTTAAATATACTTAAAATATATTCTGTTTTGTTTTAAATATACTTAAATATACTTAAAATATTGCCATTTTGGGACGAAAAATTCTCGACGTGCGTGGCACGTCATTCCCGCGCAAGAGGTTAATTGATTGGCATCATCTCGGCCGTGAATCTCTCCAAGAGAGAGAGAGAGAGAGAGAGAGAGAGAGAGAGAGCTCGATAGCGGAAGGGCCGGAAGTAGCGTGGATCAATACTCGGCGTGCCTCCTTCGTATCTCTGCCTCAACGACCTTCTTTTGTCGCTGGCAATTTTCCCTCACACCGTTGACGGATCGAACCCTCTCCGTCAAATCGTGAACCAGCTAAGAAATCTCCAGCTCTCCTCGCTGAGAATCTCGGGCGAGCGTGGCAGCGAGTAGGAAAATCTTCTGAATGTTAGCGCGCAGCTTCGCAACGACGCAATCATCTCTCTCTCTCTCTCTCTCTCTCCTCTTCCTCCGAGGAAAGTCTTGGAGGACATCCAAAAAATCTCGAGAGTCGTTTCTCAGCTCCTCTATTTCCATCCGATTCTATTCCTTGAACGGCGAATCATCTTCGTACTTGGACTCCCGGAGGATCCTCTGCGCCATTGCATTTTGAATTTTTAGTCTTTCGTTGCCCTTAAGAGGGATAGTTTAATTTTTTGTGTTGGGAAAAATCAGAGGAGTTTTTTCTTATCCTCTTTCTTTCTTTTTTTTTTGAGACTTTTCTTTCTACGGTTGTAAAATGCAACAATGTTTTCTCTTTGTTTCTCTCTCTGTGTGTGATTAATTTATGTGCTTTTCTGGAGGAACGTTCAGAGGAGTTTCGTTCTTCAACGAAATCTTCCTGTTTTTTTTTTTTTTCAAGAATTTTACTCTACGATCGCACGATTGCATTGAACTTTTAGTCTTTCGTTGTTTTCCTTCGAAGAAGATGTTCCTTTTCTTTTTTTAAGTTTGTCTTTTCTTTCTCACCTAACTACTTATAGTACTTTTATTTTCGTAGCTTGCGAGAAAACACATTTGGACGTGTAAGAAATCACGTTGCCACTTAACAATTAAATAGCAGGCCTTGGGAAACATCCATGCAACGCAAAAAAGAGAAATATATAATCATCTGTAAAAAACTTTGAAAACTTTGAAAAAAAAAAAACAACAATAACCGCAGGATATTGATACCGATCTAACAAATCGCAACACTGTCTCAGTTTTAAGTATATTTAAACGTAAACCCAGGCGAAACATAAATAAATAATAAATTTATTACTTCTCAATATCGACCGACGTGTTCAAAAGAGAAAGAAAGCGACGAATTATTGTATACGGTTCGGTCGCTCGTTATGGTCCGCGAACCAGTTGCCAAGCGCAAGTGGTTATATATATATATATGTGAAGTATATTTCTGAAGGATAGTTTCGAGTGTCACGCTCGAACGAGACACACGTGTGTCGGAGACGACATTTGTTGTCGAAGACGAGCCACGAGACTCGACGGGGAGGGAGGTAGGAGAAAGAAGAAAGGAGAAAAGCGAAGAAACATGAATCGAGGTGGCAGCCAGGAGGCGACGACGACAGGAACGACGGGAAAAGTGGGTTGAGACAGAGAAAAGGTTGCAGAGAGGAGGATCGATAGGTATCACTTGTTGACTGGAACGAACGTAAGCGCAGGGGGTGCGCGCGCCATGATGGAAACGTGGTAATTCATCGGTCACGTCTGGCCAATGGATAGAGCCGTACGATGAATAAAAGAAACTGTCCCCTTATGAATTATGGAGTCGACCCGAACGATTTAACAAACCCCCGTGGCTTTCGCCCCCTAATTCGTCTCGTACGTACGCGTGCAGTTCGATCTTTCTCTCTGGCTGCTGGCTCGAATAAAAATGAAGGGGCATTTCTATCACGGGGAAATTAAAAGTTAGTATACGAATTCTTCGCCAGTTATGCTCTTTACTGTGCGTCTGAAATAAATAAAAAAAAAAAAAAAATAGAAATAAAAGAAGATGAAGGGAGTAAATCTGAAAATTAACCTTTTTTTGCATTCCCGCACGATTGCTTTCTCATCGACAATTCGAATTCTGTTTCTTTTCTTCTAAATAAAAATTCAGCAGTGCAAAATGAGGATGAAAATTCTCTGAACTGAGCTAGAATTGTAATTGAATTAATTGAATGGCTGATTGTAATTGAATTAATTTCGTCGTATAAAATGGAATCGAAAACGGTGTTGGTTCGTTTCAATTGAAACGTCTGCTCGAGATTTCCAAATATAGCGAAGAAGAACACTGATCGCGAGAGGAAATTAGACGCGAATAGAGAAATAGAGATGTACTCCGAATAGATACATACCTTTTGGAAGTTTGACCTTTCGCCTCTCGACGACGAGATAACTAATCATTTCAACGATGGACGACGAAAATCTCGGGCGTGGCGGACGTGACATTTCGCGATGGTGAGTTTAATGCCAAAGGCGATGGGGACGACCTGAAAAGTTCAACGACGAGAGGGTGGAAAGGGGGGGAGGGGGAGGAAGCGAGATCGCGAAAACGCGTAACCTCGCGACGCGCTGCGTCGAGGTGTGGCTTCTGCCGATCGATACTTGCGTCTCTCCTCCACCTCCCTTCGCCGAGATTAACGCTCTCCGGCTGTTCTTTCAATCGTCCAGATCGACCGTTCAATCACTTCTCTGTTCAGCCACTTCGATTCGCGAGCAGCTGGATGCTCGGAACATTGTTATTTATAAGGGGGTATTCTGGTGATCCGTTTCTTGAAAGAAACGACTTTTTTTGGGGGATTTTTTTTTTCTAAGGAAACCATGATACATTTTGGTATGCAGCTTTCGCGCGAAGATTTATTCGTACTTAGAGAGTATTGAATAAATTTGTTTTTTTAACGAAATTAATGAAAGTTGTGGAAATTGTATAGCCTTAGGTAAAGCATGTATTTTGAAACGGGTGCGAATGGCTGATGTGATTCTGGTCCACCTGGTTATTTGAGACTAAAGAACTGAAATGTATTTTGATTAGTATAAATATGACTATCGCATGAACCACGGTAACAGCGAAATTTCGAAAATTAAAGAAACGGCAGCATTTTGAAAAGTTAAAATATCGATTTTCTTTGTGCTTTTGTCTTCTAGGTGGTAAAAAAAAAAAAATAGAAAAGAACATTAGATTTTGAAATCCGTGGTTCATGCGATAAAGGTACATCCGGTGAATATCTCTTCCAAATTTCAAGTCAATCGGTCAACTATAAAGTGAGATATCTCGTCAGCCAGTTTAAAAAATATGGATTTGAGAAAAACACATTTGAAGTTCTCGTTGTACAAAAATATTCATAGAATGAATCGGGCAGTATAAAAAATAAAATAATACAAAATAATAATAATATAAATAATAATATTATAAAATGAAATATTTTTTGAAAAAAACACATTTGAAGTTTTCGTTGTACAAAAATATTCATACTTGCGTTGCGAACAGTATAAAAAATAAAATATTACAAAATAATAATAATATAAATGATAATATTATGAAATAAAATATTTTTTGAGAAAAACACATTTGAAGTTTTCGTTGTACAAAAATATTCACACGATCAATCGGGCAGTACAAATAAAAAATAAAATAAAATATTGTAAAATAATAATAATATAAATATTGTAAAAAAATAAAATATTGTAAAATAATAACAATATAAATGATAATATTATAAAATGAAATATTTAAAAAAAAAGAACACATTTGAAGTTTTCGTTGTACAAAAATATTCACACAATGAATCGGGCAGTACAAAAAATATAATAATAATAATATAAATGATAATATTATAAAACGAAATATTTTTTGAGAAAAACACATTTGAAGTGTTCGTTGTACAAAAATATTCATACTTGCGTTGCGAGCAGTACACCGTTTCCTCTAAACGTCCATAACTTTGCTAACTTTACGAATTCAAGCAAATCCTTTTACATAGACATTTTCGAAAGCATGTACTTTGAGAAGATGTGAACAAAAAAACTTGATTTTCTTAAGTCGGATTACCAGAATACCCTCTTAACGCGTGTTTTTTCGGTTGAATATATACTGCGTATTTTTTGAGGCAAGTGTTCTTGAAGTATCAAAGTATCTTCTTTTTTTTTTTCATCGAGCTAGTACGTAACTCTTCTTCTCAACACGCAAGTCTCTTGATAGCATTTATCGTTTTCGAACGACGAGCGATAGTTGGATAACGGTAGAAACATTACCTGGTAATCCGAAAACGTGCACATTCCACCATCTTCTTTTTCCTCCTTCTTTTTCTTCTTCTTCTTCGTCTATAAAAATTCCCACGATAACGCGTCGTTCCAGCCTCTGATCTCGCCGACTCGCTCTTGATCCTTATTGGATCGGTCGAGGATATCAAAGAGCGGGGAAATAGGCTTCTCATCCCTCTCTCGTTCGTGCTGAACTTTGATCGGTTTGAAGATCGGTTCGGAAAGGATGGAGGGCCAAGGATATCCGCTGTTTTGAACCGGTGACTCGGCTCCTCCTGCATGTGTCATCCATTTTCATTAAATTCTGCTGTCCTGGTGTTCTCGCGATGTCGAGCTCATTCTCGCAGCTCTCACGTACATGTAACAGACACAATGGTCGAATTTGTCGGTTGTCTCCTCGAGTCGTAGATTTCGTCACTTAAAATTAGACTCTTTTATTGGATATTATTATTTAATCGTCAGACGGTGGATAACTTTTGTACCTGCACGTACAAACACGATTGAATTATTGTAGGTTCGATCAATGGCGTTTCTTTTATATTTTTATGTTTCTCTGTTCTACTTTTCTAGGTTAAAAACAGTTTTCATGATAGATGTTTGTTTCATCGGACGTTTATTTGCTTTTTGATTGCAGTTTGTAAACAACTCGAGGGAGACGTTTAGAAATATTGTTGTTATATTTGTTGCCAACGTGTGTCGAATTTATAACGCGTTATGATATGTTAATTAAAACTTGACAATTTTTGAGATATTTGAACGTTGACGATATTTCTCGCCTGTGAAAGTGAAATCAAATGTTCTCATAATTGCCCCCTACAATTTTTATAAATTTCAATAATAATTCTTAGTAGCAACAATTTTCTAATGACAATAGCAATGAACACATTTTCTACACTTTGACCTATCCACTTGATTCTACAGTAGAACTTCCTTCCAGCAAAGTAAAATTTGAATTTACCTATGAAAATGAATATAAGAAACGTTATCTTATCGCTGTAAGATATCTATAAAAACATATGACGCTTTTACATCCCTAAGGTAATTTATTCCAATAACTTTAAATCAATGATCAAATATTTTTCTTATTTAAGCTTATTTCAAACTAAAAAGTTTATTGAATTTAATAATCCTCCCAGTTAAAAATATTTATTTCAAACGAATGTCTCGAATTCTTAAAATCCACGCAAACTATACAGATTCCATAGTTATTTACGAAACAACTAACAAATTATATTATCTTGCAAGTGAAAACTGTGCCCGGAATAAAGTCAAATCAGAAAGTTACGCGGATTCGAACTTTTAACTCGTCTTGCCCAAGTGTCCCTCAGAACCCCGTCATTACAAGGGATCGTATCTTACTTTAATAAAATTCCGCGGGAAGAGGAGGGGGGACACTCCGTTCAATGATGAAACGTCCCGGGCTCTCGTTAAAAAGAGCGTCTTCGTGTACCTCGTTTGAAAAGTTTTTCACCTTCTCTTTCCGAGCGCGTTTTTCACTCGATAATAAAATTTCAGCGTGTTTATAGAAGAAAGCCGGAAGGAGAGGAGATCCTCTTTTGATAAAAGTTTCGCTGTGGAGGGGAGAGAGAGAGAGAGAGAGAGAGAGAGAGAAATGGGTGAATAAAGCGTTTCACGCTGCGGACGAAGGCGAGGATTTTTCGGTCGGGGCCTCACTGGTATTCACTTGACACTAATTAAGGCCGATTCGACGACGGCCATTGGTTCGCATCGCGCAGAAACCGTCGTCTCCTCGTTGACCCTAATGAACGCGGCCGAGGCGATCGAGCAAAACTGCCGGCCGATGCAAATGATACTCCGGGACGCGTGTGACACGCGTATCGATCCTCGCGTGCCGCCGCCGAATATTATTCTCGCGCTTTGAATAATTCCCACCGTTGCTTTTTCATCATGAACGTCTCGTATATTTTCTTACACGTACAGTTGATTCTAGTACTTTAACGCTGCCAGTTGTCTTTCGTTTATTAATAAAATTTCAATGTACACATGAAAGTGTACTGCTGATAATCCCAGTAATCACGATTTGTCTTATAACATATATGATATATAAATAATGTGTATAATTATATAAGAAATATTAGTCGAAATGACCGATTTGTGAATTTTTACAAGTGAAATAATTCAACAGTTAAGTAATTAAGTAATTTTTATAAATTAAATCTTATAATGTGATATATGGTGTATAATTTTTTTTATAAATTAATTTTATAACATAATAATTTTTATAAATTGAATCTTATTATAATATAAGATTTTAATTTCAAGGCTCATAATTTTTATATATATATAAGATTCCACAACAGATTGTATTTCCAGTGTTTCTGAATAATTTTTTGTAAAACACGCGAATAGACGTTTTCACCGTTTGTTCTTTGCATTTCGAGTCTCTTCGATACGATCTTTATGCTTCTAATGCATTCGATGGGACCTTAATAACATTAATTAACAAACCTCGGCAATAATAATTAATGAGCTTTAATGTTCAGCGGGAATGTTCGTTTAACATTTATTATGCACTTGTAATCTCTGTGTGCGTACAAATTGGATTGATCTCAAATTTCACCAATGTAATTAAAATCATAATAATCGTCCTTCGTTTATTAATAGTTATTAATAAAATTTCAGTGCAGACATGAAAGTTACTCTGCTAATAATCCCAAAATCACGATTTGTGTTGTAATATATATGTGATATATAAATAATGTGTATAGTTATAATATAAGAAATATTAGTATATAATATAGTTGTTAATAAATAAATATATTATATTTCAATATCTGAATAATGTCTCTTGTGAATTGAACGAACTAAATTTGATATCTAACAATTAATAATCGTCTTCTCCATAACCTCCAAAGATAAAAATATTAATATATAGTTATATTAATATATAATAAATAAATGTATCGCAATATAAATGTAAAATATATAAAATATATTGTAAAAAATATAAAAATAAAATGTAAAATATGTAAAATATATTACAAAAAATATAAAAATAAAATGTAAAATATATAAAATATATTAGAAAAAATATAAAAATAAAATGTAAAATATATCACAATATGTTATAATTTTTTATATATTATAATTTCAACATCTGATTAAATGTCTCGCGTGACACGAATTAAACGAAATTTAACACATAACAATTAATAATCGTCACTCTATAGCCTCTAAAGCGTTTTTCCCCGTCTTCATCGTCTCCTGGCTTTTATATTCCGCGCTCTCATTTGGCACTCTTAATTGCAACGTTTCAAACGGCTGTTCATTTTGCAGAAACGCGCGATAACGCGCTTGCAAAGCGGGGGGAAAAAAAAGAAAGAAATATGGTGAAATTAACGGAAAAAATATAGGAAGGAGCATCCTGGTTAACTGGAAAGGAGTGGAAATAAAAGAGGGGCAGAGAGTGAAAAGAAACAAAGAGGAGAACGACGCGATCGTTCGAAAGACTAATTGGACCTGCGAAATGTAGTTAACGCGTTTGCTCTGTGAATCGGGGAACTGATTCGAACATGCATCTCGAACGTTCCGATTAATTGAAGGGGCAAATTTAGACGTTATGGAGAACCGTCGCGACACGTGTGCAATTGCAAAAATTTTACTTTTCACAGATCTTCACCAGAAGTTTATCGATTTAATTATTTTGTCATTGAAATTGATACATTTTTGCCACCAGATATTGTTTGTGTTAAATTTATATATATATACATATATTCGTCGTTGTGGCTTTGACTTTGCAAAATCTTCTCAAATTTTAATTATATTTTTAATTTTCCATTAACGAGCTGACATCGATGAAAGAAGATCAATACTTGCGTGCTTGAGAAATTTTCAAATTTAATTTTCTCAAACGTAAGTAGACTGTGGGTTGGTAAATTATACATTCCGTAGATTATCTAAGATCTGTTTAATCAAATAAAAAGTATTTGATAATATATAATTGATAATATTTTATTTAATTTTTATTTTGTCAATACTTTATTTATTTATTTATATTTTATAAAAAACATTTGATAATATATAACTGACAATATTTCATTTTGTTTGATTTTTATTTTGATAATATTTTGTTTATTTATGTTTTATAAAAGTATTTGATAATATATAATTGATAATATTTCATTTCGTTTAATTTTTATTTTGATAATACTTTATTTACTTATGTTTTATAAAAGTATTTGACAATATATAATTGATAATACTTTATTTTGCTTAATTTTTATTTATTTATGTTTTATAAAAGTGTTTGATAATATATAATTGATAATATTTCATTTCGTTTAATTTTTATTTTGATAATACTTTATTTTGCTTAATTTTTATTTATTTATGTTTCATAGAAGTATTTCATAATATATAATATTTTATTTTGCTTAATTTTTATTTATTTATGTTTTGTAAAAGTATTTGATAATACATAATTGATAATGTTTTATTTCGTTTAATTTTTATTTTTGATAATATTTTATTTATTTATATTTTATAAAAGTATTTGATTGAAATATTGAGCAAAATAGAAATTCAAATGTACATGCTCGTGCAAAGTCTAACGAGAATTCGTAATGACATGTTGTTTGCATGGAACGCGTCGCAAGGGTGCCAACGTGGTTTGTGCAAACGAACCGTGAACATCGTCGAACACGATATCGCGACAATTTTGTGCTTCTTCAGTCGTTCTTCTACTTTTCCTGTCTTCCACCTTCGCGCTTTCTTTCTTTCTTTTTTCCTTTCTTTCTTTTTTTTTTTTATCTCCGCCAGAATTCGGTGGCTTGCTTCGCGAGCAGTTGAGTGAGAAGTTTCGCGGAAATGTCGCGAAATCGAGGAAACGTCGAAACAGCCTAGATTATCGTTTCTCTGTATTAGAGTCTGTCCTTTTGTGCCTAGAAACTGTGTTCCTGGCTTTTAATGGTGAAACAGGAGTGAAGCGGGAAACGTTTCTTCTTCTGTCTTTCGCTCTCGCCCTCGCCTTGGAGCTTAGGGTTGGTTGGTTCTTGTTTGGAAACGATTTCGCGGCGATACGTTTCAGAAATATTTCGTTAAATATGGCCATGCGTAAATAGTAGTTTACTCCCGAGTTATTTTTAAATTATTAAAAATTTTATTTTAGATTATTAGAGATTATTTTATTCTCGAATTAGTATTTGAGTATTCAAACTCGAGCGAGTTTAGCACTCGAATATTGCAGTGGCTACTTGTTGATCGTCAGATCAAAGAATAAATTATTAAATGGCGAGTTAGATCTTTCGTGTAAAAATTGCAAAAGTCTTTAAGATTATGTTTTTATTAATTATAAATTTATACTCTTTAATATTCTAGTAAAAATATTTTCATAAACAGATATGAATCTATGATTGAAACCAAGTTTTTGAAATACTACTCTTGCTTTTTTTTTATAATATTCGCGTTATTTGAAAAAAGAAGAAAGAAACTGGATGAAATTAACTTGTTCTGTCTTTATTTCTGTTACAGTGAGATTACACGACAGCATACAGGAGGAGAACCACCATTACCTCGTCTTCGACTTGTAAGTTGATTCGAAACTATAAAATAACACTAAAAAGAAAAAATTATTCCTTACTATTTATACATACATATAAAATTGTATGCTTTTCTAAAGTGAAATCCTTTTTAATCATATTTCTAAAATTCTCTTCAATCAATTTGAAACTTTTTCAAAAGAAACTCTTACGTACACGTAACTCTTACGTAACGAAAGTGAAACTTTCCTTTAAAACGAATGTTCTTTTTATTCAAATTGAAGTAAAATATTTATCATCTTGTTATTAGTATAATTTTGATCATTATAGTCTGTCATATATATACATATCAATCCTTATTTAAAATTAATATAATTATTGACAGTCTTTTGAATTAATATAATTATTGATAATTTACCTTTCAATTCCTAAAAATTTTTAACCAACGATTAATAATTCGATTTGTTGGAAAGTTGAACACGTAAAATGTGATGATATTCTGCGATGACTAGAAGAGTTTTATCAAAGAATCGGTTAAAAACTTAATCATATATTCAGGATACTAAACGTCTTCGTCTTTCCCCCTTTTTCCTCTGATTCTCGCGACTTTGTCCGATTAATTGTTAATTTGTCCCAGTCACTGGCTGATTATTCGAATGGTCTGTCCTCGTGAATTTAAATCAACTTCGATTTGCATATTAATGAGGTCGCATGGTCGCGATATAATGTTCCGCGGTGGAAAGTACCACGACATGGTATTTAATTGTCAGATCATTCGATACTGTTCGCGTTTCTATGAAATTTTTATACTTTTTAGTAAATATTTGTGTGTTGTTTTAGCACAGTTATACGATAAAAGTATAGAGTTGTTTAAGTATATGATAAAAGTGCAAGTCAAACCATAATTTTAACACAGAACACTTTTTTTTTAATTTATTGTGAAACTTTTGTTATAGAAAGTTTATAGAAATGCAATTTGTTATAGAAATCTTCAGATTTGTTTAGTTTTTAAACATTATATTTTTCTGATGTTCCAAATTTTGCAGTGTAGTATGAAATTCTCAAATTTCTTTCATTACAACTCAGAGTCTCTAACCTTTTAACAAACTAATCTCCAAATTTTACAGTTTTGTAACATTTGATTCTTAGATTTTTTATTTCTTTTACATGTAATTCACAAATAAATTTTTTATTTCTCTCGTGTTTCAAGTCGACAATCTTCTTATTCTTCACGCTCGGATTTTATATTCTCTGAATTTTATAATTTTGTCATAATCCTCGAGCTTCCAATTTCCGAACATCCGATTCCCAAAATTTCATAGCACTCGAATTCTCCTCTTCAGCTTTCTGATATCCAACCAGTTCTCGAAATCTTCCAAAATTTTTTCACCGATCCTCTCTGTCCACCTAGTCCACTTCAAATCCTCATTCGAAGAGTTCAGGAAATTGTTACGATATAATTAAAAAATTACACTTCGCAGTTTTACGGAAGTTTCATTCTAACAAGACAAGACTTTCACTTCGGGACTTGCTGATGTAGAAATATTGTAACAACAACTGTAATACTATGTTATACTCACTATTGACTCTTTTTTGCCGCGCTTGTGTGACACTTTGGGGCGACTTATGACATATGATTAATTCCTACATTCATCAAGTTCCTTAACAACGTGTGTCGAACGTGTGACTTTCAGAGTAACTGGCGGTGAACTGTTCGAGGATATTGTGGCGCGAGAATTCTACAGCGAAGCGGACGCGTCTCACTGTATCCAACAAATCCTGGAAAGCGTACACCACTGCCATCACAATGGAGTTGTGCACAGGGACCTGAAAGTACGTAGAGAAACGATTGTTACGGACGAACTAGACGCCATGCTTGAGAACAGAGACTGAAAACCGAAATATTTTGAGGTTTAGGTATTATACCAGGCGACTGAAACCGAAATATTGTGAGGTTTAGGCATTATACCGGTATTTGCTTCCATATTATCGTAATATAACCGCTATTTGGGAAATCGGTTTTAATACCGGTATAAGACGGTCATACCGGTATTTTCATACTTATTTTATCGGTATTTGATGCCCACAACGGTAAAAATACCGCTTTACCGACGAAAACACATTTTTCATTTTCTACGTACAGTGACTCTTATCAATATTCGGACATCGTGCTATTCAAAATATTGTTGTGGATTTCGATTGTTCATAATAGTAAATTTGGATTAATTTTCTTAATAATATAATAGATTCGTTATAGTTTATAGTAACATAAATTTTATTTATTTATCGCACATACTTTTCTCAACGTCGAACAATAAACCGAACCTGTGTCGAAATGTAGCGTGGCAAAAATATTCGGACATTTGAGGAACTACAATATTTGAGCCTGAAAATTGTTAACATAAACAGTAATTAATATTTTGTTAGGTAGCCCCTAACTTCAATGATATATCGCAGACACTTAGGCATATATATTCCCAGTAATTTTTTTTTAAATAATTTAGCGGAATATTCTTCCATTCTACGATTAATCGTTGTTTCAACTCTTCTTTCGATTTATCGACGTACGAGTAATTAGTCATTTTTCATCGAAAAAAAGGAAAAACGTGTCGAGAAATCAGTCATCTTTTCAAATTAAGTAAGAGTATCGTGGCTGATATTGTACGAAGATACAACGATGAATTAGCATTAGAAATAATTAAGGATACGTGTATAAGCGTCATCAAATTTACTATCGGCAGCTTTATGAAAACATTTGATCATTGTCTCCATTTCCTTTTCTAATATATTAATATTTTATTTACCGGTATTATACCGAAATACATCTACCGATCTAACATCGTTTTGATAGCATCATACCGGTATTCGCATTATTTCGGTTTCATCGAACGTAATCGAATAGAAACCTAAAAATATCGGTGTTTTACCGGTAATACCGATTTGGTCTCTGCTTGAGAAGGTCCAGTACACCTGTAACGCAAATGTTCCAGGTTTAACCGAACGTTTTCACAGTTAAACGACAGGGCGAGAGTGGTTAAATGGAAAGAAAAAAAAAAAAAAAAAATCGAAAGAGAAGCAGGTAGAAAATAGTAGGTTAGATCTCGAAAGTTTCTTCCATTCATGAATAACATTTGTGTTAATAACATTTGTATATTTGAATAATATTTGTTTCTGGAAGTCTAAAATTTCCAAGATAAAAGATCGAGGTTGATGCAGGAAACCAAAGAGAAAGTTAAGTCAATTTTCAATGGAGTATTTTATTTTGTTCGGCACAGTGCAACGAGGATTCCTTTGGGATGAGAATACGTAATATATTTTCGAGTCTCAGCTTTGCTAAATTAGGGAATAAATGGGCAGAGAAAAGGATAAAAGAAGAAATAGATACGTGGAAAAGCAAAGTGAAATTTGAATCAATTTTGTTGAGTATAAAGGAGAAGAATTCTAGTGGACTTCGAGTTTAAATTCTGGGAATTTAGGATTAGATTAATAAATAAGTGGGAGAGAGGCAAAGTACGAATACATATATGGGAAAAGAGAAATTTAAATCAGTTTTCATAATCATTTATTCAGTAAAAATTCTCGAGTAAAGTCTAGATTGGGTTTAGAGTCAATTACAGAAATATTAAAGACTTTCAAATTTATATCAGTTTTAAATACAATGTTTCCTCGAATGTTGTACGATAATAATTCTTCCGGATGGCAAAAGAATTTGAATTTCAAATTTTATTACGACTAAGTAGAAGACACCGAACGAGTTTTAATGTCGTAATTGTTCTTTTCTCTGTATTAACTATCTTCCAAACATCTTCGACGATCGTTCCGTAGAAGAACGAAACACTTTCGCGGGGAAATTACTAATTTCAGTCTCGCGTCAGTCTAAGTCATCCTTCGAATCGTCGCGCGCGCGACGTGAATTCGCGCGAATTTCAAAAGCAGAAGAACGTCAAAGGGAAGGAATTTTCAGATCGCCGTGAGAGAGAAAAAAGCGAAGCTGGAATTAATTCGACTGTGGACGGGTGAGGAAACGAGTAACCGGGAAATAGAAAAAGAAAAAAAAACGAAAGGGAAGGACAGGAGACGCGTGAAAAGAAACGCGAGAGCACGACCGTGGCGTTTCGTGGAAACCGTGCGAAAGAAAGGAAAGAAAAAAGGAAAGAAAAGAAAAAAAAAAACGTGAAAGATGATGAAAGTAAAAACGACGCAAAATGTGGAAGGTTCGCGCGTCTAGGTCCCCTGTTAATGGATCAAATCCTACAGCATGGCCGCGTAAAGCCGATGGCAACGATTTGCGCGACTGTGTCTGCTTCCTGTTGCAGCCTGAAAATTTACTACTCGCGAGTAAGGCGAAGGGCGCGGCTGTGAAATTAGCGGACTTCGGATTAGCGATCGAGGTGCAGGGCGAAGCACAGGCATGGTTCGGTAAGTATAGCACGCCACTTTTCTCCATTTTTTTTTTTTAAATTTTCTTTAACTTCGCAAAAGATCTCGCACGTGGCGCTGAAAGGACAGCGAGCATTTGAAAATATTCAGAAACAGTCAGGTCTTTTGTTTGCCACGAGTTTATATATATATATAAATAGTATATTATGTATATAAATTTATATTATATATAAAATATAATATATTATATTTTATATATAACTATATATATATTTAATAATTATAATATATTATACATAATTATATATATATATATATTTAATAATTATAATATATTATACACAATTATATATATATTTAATAATTATAATATATTATATATAAAATATATATGTATTAAATTTATATTATATTATATATATATATAAGTTTATATATGTAAATACTATATTATATATATATGAATTGAGATTTTGCTGATTTTCGTCTTTCCATGTATTTGAAACAAATACAGTGGTATTTATTTTGTGTCTCTCTTTTATGATGGTTTTCGATACTTTTGAACATTTGCGGTGTGAACATTTCGTAGTATATGAGGATAATAAAATGATAAATAAAGGAATGAATGAAATAAATAGTAAGAAAAATTGATTGAAGATTTGTTTCTTAAACTTTTCTTTGTTTATTACCATTTGTATGATGATGGACTTGGCCAATATAATTTCCAAGTATTTTCTAATCACGAAAAATACGCCACTGTCCAAAAGCATCCTGTCAATTTTGAAAGATAAAATTATGAGAAATTGTTTTTTTTTCTTTTTTTTTCGGAAGATAAAATTTTTGTCAAAAACATTGACGTTTATTTACAAACTGCTACTATTCAGATTGTATTTATAATTAGAATGAAATAGTGTGCACCAAACTTACGGAGAATAAGATACTTCATTTTTCAATTCCTTTTAATTATGCAATGCTTGGAAATCATTCTGTCCAACTTCATACGGTGAAATCGACGAAAGAAAGTTCAAGAAATAAATGATGAAACGATACATTATATTTTTGGAGAGCAAGAATTATATTTGAGTGATGCAATAAATGAACGTAAAATATACTTCAGAGTGACCAGTATGACGAAAAATATAATATTTACACAACAGAATTATATAGGATAAGGGCAATGAACAAACGCAAAGTATACATGCTTCAGAATAAAGTGATGTGCCAAAAAGAATAATATTTATGCAACGAAGGAACAAACATAACAAATAAACATAAATTCAGAATAAATCCCCGTTACCAGTATAATAAAAGATAAAATGATAACATAATATAATATAGTACAATAATTATTTAATATAGATTATTGAAAAAAAAAAAGATAATCATATTGTAAATGTGTTTTGTATT
The DNA here is from genome assembly GCF_011392965.1 of Frieseomelitta varia. Classification (NCBI taxonomy): domain Eukaryota; kingdom Metazoa; phylum Arthropoda; class Insecta; order Hymenoptera; family Apidae; genus Frieseomelitta; species Frieseomelitta varia. The sequence goes on along the minus strand of NW_025110632.1, from coordinate 20,654 downwards.
CAGCTGGAAATTTTAACGCATTTCGACAGCAAAACAAAATTCAGTTCTGTACTTTCTCCCCTTCGATTCTTCCTTATTTATCACTCCCACTGTCGGTGTGTTGGGAATCGACATTTTCATTCGTTTCTTCTATTTCTTCAAACATTCTTCGGTCCTCTTCCAACTTTTCCTCGTCGCAGAGACACGCGTCGTACATCAGTGGAGAAACGGCAAAGGGTTAGGCATTTATATTCTGTCGTGTCACGTCAGAAACTGGCTGGTTCGACCGGCTATTCCCGTTTGTTTCTACTCATAGAGAAAGAGAGAAAGAGAGAGAGAGAGAGAAGAACTCGCCCGGCCTGGCTATTGGAAAAGTTCTGCCGCGTTTTCGCAGGCAAAGTAGATTTCCCTCCCTCTTTCGGAGATTTTTCCGTATTGTGTTTGCGGTCAAAGAAGCCACTCACCGCTCCGGAAACTGGGCTCTCGCCCTCTCAGATTCCTCCATATTGTTCCGCGAGATTGAATGTTGTTTCTTCTTTTTCTTCTCTCTCCCTCTCTGTCTTTCTTTTCCTCCTTTCGTTACCAATCGAGTCAGATTCAGACCTGTCCGCGCTGTTTGAAGTTGTTTGCGTTCACTCGATATGTTGTTGTGTGTGTGTGTGTGTGTGTGTTTTTCAGGTCTCAGACAAAATATATTCCTTTAGGTTGTCTTCTTCTTCTTCTTCTTCTATTTTTAATTTATTGTCGCATCGACAGCGAGGTCATTAGCGACGACGGTGCCATTAGATATGTGTAGTAGTTTATGTTTTTGAGATATTCTAATACTCTTTGTATGTCATTTTGAGAAGTCAGGTTTATGTTTGCGTTGGTTCTGTCTTTGGATTTCTGTGGTGTGGCATTCGTGCATGTATGTGGGTTATTGTGTTAGTGAATGGTTATTGCAATGAGCGCAGATGGTGTAGTTTTTTTGAGTTTGTGTTCATGTGTCAGCTTGGTACGACCGATTCTTAGGCGTGAGATAATTATTCCTTTTTTCCTGTTGGTGAGGTTTGGTGTTTGCTGGTGAAAGTCTTGGATACTTTTGTGTAGTTGGGTGCTTTTCATTATTTTCCATGTATTGTTCCATTCATTTTTTGCTACTTTTTTGCAGCGGGACTTTTAGGTTGTATTATCGTGTTGTTAGTCGATCTGCGGATTTTTGCATTTGTGGGGAATTTGAAAGTGAAAGCTTACACGCGTAGAGTGTGTAACACAATATTTTTGTGCCAGGATTCTATTTTTTCTTTTTTCAAATTACACTCCGAAAAAATACGGTCTAGTTGTTAGAGATTGGAACACAGAGATTGTGGGACGAAAGTCTATTTCACGCAAAGTGTTATTCTTCGTGGTCGAAAAAGGGTTTGGTTAATAAAAGGTGGGCGGAATGAATTTTTTAACAATAATTGTTCTTCGACATCCTCCGCAAAAAGTACGTCATATTCTTAGGTTGATTTTAAAAATATAAACTACTTTGTTAGAATTGTGGACCGAAGACGTCGAAAGTTACATTTGGCTTGTCGATCCAGCTTTGTAAAATAATTCCACATTTCTAAACATTTCTTTTTTAAATCGTATAAATTTATAGTCTGAATGTTTCCTTCTTTTCCCTCTCATTGTGCTTCTCTAAATTGTCAAAGAATCAAAAAGAAAAACGAGTTGTCAGTATCACGAAAACGAACTAAAATAATCGGGCAAAATATTCGAAGAGGTTTGAAGATGTTTGACATCCAATTACCTCAGTCTCAGATCAATCGCAAACTTGCTCCTTAAATTGTGTAAATTATATCGCTACTGAAAATTCTCCAATTTTTCGTTTCCAACAGGCAGAACGTCTCATCTGTGAAAATCTAAGAGAAATCGGCTTCCTTCGTAGAAAGAAACGGTGTCCAACAGAGGGAAGCCATTTTGATGGCTGGGATCTCCGGAACAGCGTTCGCCACTCTCCATCCTCGAACTGTCTGTCGAACGAACACCGGTTTCAAACTGACACTGACGTTCGTTTCCGTCGCGTCGTCGAGAAGCCGATAGCGCGAAATTCTCTCGACGACTGTGACTCTAGTCGATGGAGGCCCTGGTTTCCGTATCTTCGTCGTGAAACGCGCGAAATTCGAAACTCGAGTCGTCCACTCGAAGCCTCGAAGACATCGTGATCATTAGCAGAGTTAGACACTCGAGACGCGAGTGTAGATCGTAGCTTCGATTAGCTTCGATCTTCTTCACCTCTCTCACGACAAGTAAATCGATCGATTTACTTCGTTATGAAAGAAGTTTAGGTTAGGTTACCGTTCGCCATCTCACGAAATTCTTTATCCTTTTAACGGAGTTTCGCGAAAGTTATAAATTTAATAGAAGCGAATTCTACGGATGAAAGTTCTGAAAAGTTATCACGAGGGATCTATATAGCTCTTATCCATGTTATTTCTCTCTCTCTCTTTCTGAAAAGTTGCTTTTAGAGTGAAATCATTTTTCAAAGAGTGAAATCCTTTTCCCCTTTTAAAAAATGTCAATATTGTAGATAAACATTTTTGAAACGTCGAAATTTATAAAATTTCCAATCTCGCGTTTTAGCAGATATACCATAGAAACGAAATTCCTTTCAGGGTAAAATAATATCTCGAAAATGGGCGTTGAAAGCCCCATCCGGTGTTTTAATAAAGAAAGATACAAATGCTATCTACAACCAACCATCGTGACCACGTGTTTTCTAAGTATATAAAATTTTAGTATATAATAAAATACACAAGTTTGTGCGTGAATTCCCAATAAAATTTAGAAAAATAAAATTAAATATTATCAATAAAATAAAAATAAAATTAAATATTATCAATAAAATAAAAATAAAATTAAATATTATCAATAAAATAAAAATAAAATTAAATTAAATATTATCAATAAAAAAAAGTAAGTAATATAATAAAATTAAATATTATCAATAAAAAAAAGTAATATAACTAACAAACAATTATTAACGAGATCGTGCATTCTCTTTTTTCTGAAACAAGCTTGGACAATCAGATATTAGATTGTGCAATGAATTTAAACTAAAGTTGGTTACATTATATAAGATATATACATGTGTATTTATCTAGCAGAAAAATTACATTTTGTCCAACTCGAGATGTTAATAAAATTTCTCTTGGCAATAATCAATACAAAAATAATTCTTGTAACATTCAAAAGAAAAATTCTGGAAAATGGTGGTAAAATTTCTCTTGACTCGATAATCAAATCAAATAACAATCCTTGTAAAGGTTTCGCCGGGACGCCCGGTTACCTCAGCCCGGAAGTCCTCAAGAAAGAACCATACGGCAAGCCAGTCGACATCTGGGCGTGCGGTGTGATACTTTACATCCTTCTGGTCGGTTATCCGCCATTCTGGGACGAGGATCAGCATCGACTGTACGCGCAGATCAAGGCCGGATCGTACGACGTAAGAGCTGCTACTGTGCTCATGCTAGTTTCATCTCGATTTCCCAGAAACACCTTCCTCAAACACGATCGATCAACCTCGTTTATTCAGGACAAATTTTCACGAAAATCCTTCGTTCTACCCGATGTTTGAAAGTGATTCGAAAGAGAATTAAAGTTGATCGATCGAAGTTTGATTGCTCCCTGAATTTTTTACTCGGTTCTGAGCTGCTTTTTGGATGACGAAGGTTTAGCGTTCACTGTATCTCATATGGGTCAATTTCTATGAAATTTTAATTCGTTAAACTCATTCCTCGCGAGTTAGATTTATCTCTTAAATTGGCGCTTCAGCGAACTGAAGCTAGAAGCAGCACTATCTCTCTCAAGTTTAAAAAGCAAGATGATCGGACTTGGTTATAAAAAATATTACTTCTCCTTCTTGAATATCACTTCTTTTCTCCACTTCTCAGTACAAATAAATTGAAACGTGACGTCACGTGTGTACACCAATCACGATTTTCTATTAGAAAACTATAAAAATATTTCTTTCCTTGAAAAATCTTCTCCTTTAGAAAAGTGGACTTTCATATGAATGCAGGAGGATAAAATCAACCCTCGAATTAGAAACGTGTAAATTTCCAAAAAGACAAAAAAAAGAAAGAAAAATTTTGGAAGAATCGAATCTCGTCGTGAAAATTTCCGCGAGGTTTCACAAACGTTCACCGAATGTGACGCGCCTTGTTTGTTCCCCTCTTGTTTGCAGTATCCGAGCCCGGAATGGGACACCGTCACGCCGGAAGCCAAGAATCTGATCAATCAGATGCTGACGGTGAACCCGAGCAAAAGGATCACCGCCAGCGAGGCACTGAAGCACCCGTGGATCTGCGTAAGTAAAATCAGCCTCGTTGGAAGCGTCCATCCATCACTCAGAAGGCAATCACCAACGGCCAACGTTAATCATACTGTTTCTCTTTCTCGTGTTACAGCAACGTGAACGTGTCGCGTCCGTCGTCCACAGACAAGAGACTGTGGACTGTTTGAAGAAATTCAACGCAAGGCGCAAATTAAAAGTGAGTACCTATTCCTCGTTCTTTTAAACGATAACGTCGACGCGGAGTAGTTATTGGGGACTGTTGAAAGTGAAAATGGAAATCAAGGTTCGTTCGAAAGGGAACGGAAGAGAGTTGACAGAGGAAAAAAAAAGAAAAAAAAAAAAAAAAATAAAGGAGAAAAGAAAGATTCCAACGACAAGCTCTCTTTGTTTTAATTCTCTTTTACATTGTGACATTTATTTTATAAAGAGGCGTATTTAAAGTTTCACAGAAATGCACATAAAAGGAACAGATAGAAGGCCCATGGCCTATGATCATTGATTGAATTGGCGAGCATTGTCGTTTATCGTACGTGAACGTATGTGAACTTGTCTGAGGACAAATGTAATTACAGTTTATGTGATAAAAGTCCTTTTATCGTTCGTATATATATTTATAATATAATAGAATATTAATATAAAAAATTTAATATATATACAATATAATAGAATGTATATAATATAATATATTATTATATATATAATATAATAGAATGTATATATATATATTAAATTTTTCATATTATAAATATATTATATATATATATATATGTAATATAATGTATATATATATATGTAATATAATGTATATATATATATATATATATGTATATTAAATTTTTTATATTAATATTCTATCATATTATAAATATATTATATATATATGTAATATATTTATAATATAGTAGAATATTAATATAAAAAATTTAATATATATATATATAATATAATAGAATGAATATATATATATATATAAAATACAAGTTCAGGTTCAAATACGAATTATTAAAAAAGAGTTCATTTAATCAGATTAATGATTAAAATTCGGCTCAAACAAATCAAATAAACGGTGCGATCCAAATTTATACGCATCAAACTTTCTAAATTTCTAAAGTCTTCTGCAGTTGCAGGAAACTCTCTCTCTCTCTCTCTCTCTCTCAATTTCAACTACCCTAAAGAACAATATCAAAAGAAAAAGAAAATAATAATAATCGAGAAGCTCTGACCACGTCCTGAAACATCACAAGCGTCTTCGTACCGTATTTATTACCACCTGCCAAGGTGAAACGAGGACCAAAGGGCAGCAATATTACAGATTAGGGGCCCACGTGAGAATTCAGTAATTAGAAGCCCCCGGTCCGAATACGAGGTCGAGAGAGAGTTTCTCGATTAACAACGGAAATTCACCGGCAACGTGTTGTAGCGGAACTCCGGTTAACTAGTTACACGCAAGTTTCGATTCGTAGACGTTCGTTGGTGTTAAGGTGCGCCAGCCCGTTAAATGATCTATAGTCGGCAACGTGGGGTTGGGGAGGTGGCCTCTGTCAGGATAAACCGATGTTTAACGTTCAAACCGTCGCGGCGGCCACCCCATTTTCCGTCCTCTGTAGAAACTACGAACGGCGAACTGGTCAGAGGAAACTCGAAATTGAGTTCGCTTTGCCGCGTGGCTGTTTCGGATCGGCGATCGCGGGCGAAATAATTATCGACCGATCTTTTCGCGTTCTTGCCTCCTTCTCCTCTTCCTCCTCCGCCGCCGCGGCGTATTATGGCGAACGCAGATAGGCTTGTTTTATGTTGATGAATCGAAAAATTGTTAATTGTCGTGACAGCCGACATTCAATCGTCTCGCGTTACAATTGCGCAACTATTTCAATGGTGCCCCAAGCACTAGGTCATACCATAAATAAAACAGCGTTTTCCTAGACGTATGTATCAAGGGAAAATAACAATATCGGATGTGGTAACTAATCAATGATACAGTTTATCTTCTATACAGCCTATCTGCGATAATCACTCCGCCGTTGTATCGTATTATTGAGTTTATTGTTTATTCTCTTGCAAAATCGTTGTTGCATCTGAATAGATACAGATATTACAGAATTTAAGAAAAGAGAGAACAAAAGGAATTTTAATGATTAGACGAAAGAAATAATAATCCACGGAATGAATCTTAAAGCTTCTAAATTCTAAATAAATGAAATTCCGTTTTAAGAATTTCTGGTTAAATTGAAACTTAAAAAACTTCAAATAAATAAAATTCAAAAGGAGAAACTTTTGTAATCTAAGGAACCGGAAACTCCTAAATTCCGAGTGCTTATAAAATTCTGAAGCAAAGAACTTCCATAATCGCGAGGGCTGAAATCTTCCAAGTTCGAAATAAATGATGAGAAACTAAAAGAAAAACCTTCAAAATTCTATTATATATATAAGTAAATGTATTTTTTCTTCATTTGGAAGAAAATTTAGTTTTAGCTCCAGTTTTTAGACTGCAAATGTATTTTTCTTCATTTGGAAGCTTTCGCTTTTGGAATTTTGTCCATTTAAAATTTAGAAGTTTTTACAGAAGTATATATATATATAAATATGGTAAAAACTTCCAAATTCTAAATTCCAAAAGCGAAAGCTTCTAAATGAAAAAAAATACATTTGCAGTCTAAAAACCGGAGTTAAAACTAAATCTTCTAAATCCTAAAGAAAAAAACAAAAAACAAAAGAAAATAAAGAAAACTAGAAGTAATAAAAACAAAAATAAAACTAGAAAACTAGAAATAATAAAAACCAGAGATAAAATTTTTCGCCAAGAAAGAAATCAAAATTATTTTTCAAGTAACATCACCACCTTGACAGAGCACGATATTGTTTCGCGATTTTCTTTTTTTGCTCACCTTCAACGTATATTTTTTCGGACACTAAACCACGGCGATTGGAGGTGGCGAAAGTCGACGTACGCCTTCTTTGATTGGGATGAATTCGTGGATTTCCGATTCCCCTACCACGATCAGTCTCTTGGACGGCTGTTACGATTCCAACTGTTGCGAGCAGTGTCGTTCGAATTGCCGTTGAAATCGCGTGTACCGTGAAGTGGTCGATTTCTATGGACGCGACCGGCGAAATTGTAGTGGCAATCACGTTGAGTAGCAATGATATAGTTATTCGAGTGGACAGCACCTATGTCTATATATATATATATTGTTCGATGAGTGTGGAATATTAATCGAAGCCTGGTGAAATTTTGGTCGCCAACTGTCTATACAGTGTTGATTCTTGCGCTCGTGAAAAAATGAATTTTTAATCGAACGTGTGAACATCGTACATCAATCGGTGTATTTCCTACGATTGAAAATAAGGGAAAAAATGTAGGATTAAAACGTAGGGTCGTAATTGTATTATTATATATTATAAAGTTATAATATATAAATATAATATAATATTAATATTATAATATCATTAATGTAATTTAATTTAATATTATAATATAAATTAATTATATTAATTTTATTTAATTTAATATTATAATATAAATTAATTATATTAATTTTATTTAATTTAATATTATAATATTATGTTATTATATAAAGTTATAATATAATATTAATATTATAATATCATTGATGTAATTTAATTTAATTTAATTAATTATATTAATTTTATTTAATTTAATATTATAATATTATATTATTATATAAAGTTATAATATATAATATATAAAGTAATGATTCGTTTCTTGCAAAATATTTAATTTAGAGGGTTGCGTTTCTTATTAGCGATCGTTGCAACTTATAGAGGCGTTTTGATGCTACGTACCGTAATTAATATCAATACCGAATAAACTTGTAGTTTTGGTATTTTTATTATAATTTTAAACAACATTTTTTCCTTATTTTTCATTGCAGAGCACACCGATATCCTTTTAGTGAAAACAAACACTGTATTTATATTTATACATATATGAAAGAATTTACACAATTAAATCAATTATTTTTTTCTTTTCTAGTTGAAGTGAGAAAAAGATATTAAAGAGAAATTCTTCTTTCGAGAAATGAAAATAATACTACAGGATTGAAAAACACGCGTTTTACAATTACATTCCTTGTCAAAGAATATCGACGAGTCAAAAAAAAAAAAAAATAGTTCATTATCTGACAAATAATAAAAGTATAATCCATTTCTAACTTCGACCAAGAATAAGACACGCTCAATTCAGTTACTATTGCGTAGGTCATTTTGTAGATAATGATGTTACGGATTACTCTTTTATTCCGTTTTACGAGTTTTGTACGAATTAACTAGAAGTTTAGCGCAGTAAACGTAATTTACGAGGGTAAGAACAGAATCACTGTAATAAATGATAAGCAGTAAAGCGGCAGGTAATTATTGAGCGAAGAACGAAGCTCATAATCTTGTTATATTTGTTAAATGGTCTGCTCCTCTGCGTTGCTGTTGTATTTTGTTCTAATTGATAGGGATGAACGTATGATGGACATAAAAATATGTAGATACTTGGTTATATATCCAACTGTAGTATGCATACACGTAGACATACATATATACGATATATACAATAAAACACATATAAATGGTAATTCTAGATATGAATTTTTCACGTACGCTCTTTTCCAATCGTTTTATTTATTTTTTTCTGTTTTGTTATGTTTGTTTTTTTTTTATTAAATTCTGCATTTCATTCTCTCGACAGAGGGATTCGATGGACGAGATTGAAAATCTAATTCTGGATATTGGAAAAGAGGAGATTTTACCTTTCCGGATCGTTTGTCGCACAAAGAAAAATATTCTTCTTTAAATTCTTGTTATTCGCGTATCAGTTGCTAGGATTCTGTTCAAAGAATGTTAAAGAAGTACGAATTCTATCTGCTCGGATCTTTTGTTCTCCAAAGAAAAATTCTCCCTTAGGGAATCTTATCTCAGCGAGATCCTTTCAAACGTCCTAAACTTGCACAAACAGATTCGAATTGGGTACAAGATTTCGTGTTTATTGATATTTTCCTTTAAAAATAAAAGGGAAAAATTTTCCTTTAAACATTCGTCTTGCATACTTTGTACAACAGAATTAAAAATTTAAATATTGGAAAATTTTATGTTTCTAACGCTCTGAAGAAAAACTCTTTCTTGGATCTTCAATTTTCAGACAGTTATTTTATACTTCGGGATCTTCGAATTTCCAAAAATTCTAACTTTCGATAATCTATAAACTAGAAAGCATATAATTTTGCATTCTCGATCTTGCAAATCGAATCTTTCACAAATTAACTTTATATTTCGTGAGCCTTTGCTCCTCAAACCTCCCGAAACTCTAACTTTCGATTATTCACGAACTCCTAAAATTCTAACTTTCGACAATCTACAATCTAGAAAACGCTAGAAAAAGATAATTTTTCATTTTCTATATCTCAAAAGAAATAATTCTTTTTCAAATTGAATCTTTCACAAACTAATTTTATATTTCTCGAGCCTTTGCTCCTCAAACCTCCCGAAAATCTAACTTTCGACACTCTACAATCTAGAAAACGCTAGAAAAAGATAATTTTTCATTCTTAATACCTCAAAAGAAACAATTCTCCTTCAAATCTAATCTTTCACAAACTAATTTTATATTTCGCGAACCTTTACTCCTCAAACCTCGCGAAACTCTAACTTTCGATAATCTACAAACTCCTAAAATTCCAACTTTCGACACTGTACAATTTAGAAAACGCTAGGAAAAGATAATTTTCATTCTCGATATCTCAAAAGAAACAATTCTCCTTCAAATCGAATCTTTCACAAACTAATTTTATATTTTGCGAGCCTTTGCTCCTCAAACCTCTCGAAACTCTAACTTTCAACAATCTACAATCTAGAAAACGCTAGAAAAAGATAATTTTTCATTCTTAATACCTCAAAAGAAACAATTCTCCTTCAAATCGAATCTTTCACAAACTAATTTTATATTTCGCGAACCTTTACTCCTCAAACCTCGCGAAACTCTAACTTTCGATAATCTACAAACTCCTAAAATTCCAACTTTCGACAATCTACAATCTAGAAAACGCTAGAAAAAGATAATTTTTCATTCTCTATATCTGAAAAGAAATAATTCTTTTTCAAATTGAATCTTTCACAAACTAATTTTATATTTCTCGAGCCTTTGCTCCTCAAACCTCTCGAAACTCTAACTTTCGATAATCTACAATCTAAAAGACGCAGATAATTTTGCATTCTCGATATCTCAAAGAAAATTTCATCTTCGAATCGAGCTTATTCGTCGAGCAATATTCGTCGAGAGAATCGAGACAAACGGCGTGCAATTACGGGAACGATCGTACGTCTCGCACGTGGCGGTGATTAAGCAACTAATTACTAATCCACCGGTATACCATTCGCGTAAATAACCTTCCTACCGCCTGTGGGATCGTATTTTTCGCTCCGTTCACGATGATATCTGAACGCGGCTGGAGGACGAGCCTTCAATCACGCGATCGTTCCATTAAACCGAATGTAATTAGCGTACGAACTTAATGTCCAGCTGACCTGTGATGGGTGGCTGGTGTATACTTAAAATTAGACTTGGAGGATACGCGCGTTGCTCTTCGTGTGATTCCTGGCTGGGATTCGATTAAGGGATGTTGGATGTGGCGTTAATAAGGTTCTCGCGATCGGTTCTATCGGAGTAATTTCGTTTTAATGAAGTGGTCGTAGACTCGCGGTTTCATTAGGATATTGATGATTGGAACGTCTGAATTTCTTTCTTTTTCTGGAAGATGAAAAAATTACTGTACGTGGAAATTAATAGCGGAAATTTAAATTATTATTTTAGATGGCTATTGTTTAAGTCAATAGCTGTAAATTGTTATTAAATGTAAATTATTTTAGATGGATTCGATGGAGTAATTTCGTTGAATTAATTAGGATATTGATGATTGGAACGTCTGAATTTCTTTCTTTTTTTGAGGGTGAGAAAATTACTATACATGGAAATTAATAGAAATTTAAGTTGTTATTTTAGATGGCTATTATTATTAAGTTAGTAGCTATGAATTGTTATTAAATGTAAATTATTTTAGATGGATTCGACGGAGTAATTTCGTTGGGATATTAATTAGGATATTAAGAGTTCGGAACTTCTGAATTTCTTTCTTTTTCTTGGGGGTGAGGAAATTACTATACGTGGAAATTAATAGTAGAAATTTAAATTGTTATTTTAGATGGCTATTATTATTAAGTTTGTAGCTGTAAATTGTTATTAAATGTAAATTATTTGAGATGGATTCGACGGAGTAATTTCGTTGGGATATTAATTAGGATATTGATAGTTCGGAACGTCTGAATTTCTTTCTTTTTCTTGGGGGTGAGAAAATTACTGTACGTGGAAATTAATAGTGAAAATTTAAATTGTTATTTTAGATGGTTATTGTTTAAGTTAGTAGCTGTAAATTGTTATTAAATGTAAATTATTTTAGATGGATTCGACGGAGTAATTTCGTTGGGTTAATTAGGATATTGATGATTGGAACATCTAAATTTCTTTCTTTTTCTGGAGGGTGAGAAAATTACTGTACGTGGAAATTGCTAGCGGAAATTTAAATTGTTATTTTAGATGGCTATTATTTAAGTTAGTAGTTGTAAATTGTTATTAAATATAAATTACTTTAAATGGATTCGACGGAGTAATTTCGTTGGGTTAATTAGGATATTGGAACGTCTGAATTTTTTTCTTTCTTTTGGGGAGATGAGAAAATTACTGTAGCTAGTATAAATCGGATATTAATGGTACAAATTTAAATTTAAATTTTTGTTACTTCAGATGGCTATTGTTTAAGTTATTGCTGTAAATTGTTATTAAATGTAAATTATTCTAGATTGGTTCTAGATGGAGTAATTTTATTTAATGAAATGATCTATTCTGGCTACTGGGAATCAAAGTTATTATTGATCAGAATTGATAGGAAATTTCCATTTCCAGTTGTTAAAAGTTAAGAAATCTCTTGGATTAAATGCAAATAATTTTCTCGTAATTACTTCGTGACTTTACGTCCACGAAGAAACATCTCCAAACGTCAATCTTGTGATTATTTTGACCTTTTGCATAAAATTTGTGTGAAATTGCAATCTTTTGTGTAAAATTGCAAAAGGTACCGAGCATGAGGGCATTGAGGAATAAATTCGCGTTGTGCAGGCAACGGGAAACCATTCCTGAGGTACATATTATATAATACATACAACCATTATTCTTCTTTCTTTGTGCACAACATTTACCTTGTACAGCCATCCATCGATCAACCTTTCCATTTTTAATTTCATTCAATCAAATGCTACGTCATTTGTCAGAAAAAACGGAGGAGAAAGAGAACAGAAATAGAAAATGAACGATCACGCCCTATGTTCAGTTTACAAAGCAATTAATCTAACTTCATTTCTTCAGATGTTACGTGTTTAAAAAAAAAAAAGAAAAAAGAAAAAATGGAAAGAAATAATCGAAGAATAAAAAATATACCATTCCTTATATTTGACTTAGAAAAAAAAAAAAGATTAGATTAAATTAAGCAGAAACTTACTAATCCCCAAAATAATAATTAAATAGAATTTTATGGAATTTTGTGATCTTTATTTTGCAGGAACTTACAAACTCATGGAGTAATTCTTGCATTTTTAAAACTACAAATAGTTGTTAAAAATTACCATGCTATTTTTTATTTGTTGTATTACTGCTGTTATAATCTATTAACTATTATATTATAATATTTTAATTATAATATTTATAATTATAAATTGTAATATTATAATATTTATTATAATTGTAATATTATAATATTTATTATAATATTTATAATTTTAAATTGTAATATTGTAATATTTATTATAATATTTATAATTATAAACTATTAACTAACTATTATATTATAATACTTATAATTATGAATTATAATATTATTATAATATTTATGACTATAAATTATAATATTATAATATTTATAATTATAAATTATTGTAATATAAATTATTATAAATTATTATAATATTATAATATAAATTATTATAATATTATAATATTTATGACTGTAAATTATAATATTATAATAGTTATAATATTTATAATATTATAATGTTTATAATGTTTATAATATTATAATATTTATAATATTATATTATAATTATAAACTATTAACTAACTATTATAAAAACAGAAAAATAAAATAGTCTTAACTTTTCTCAAATTAAAATCTTCAAGGTAGATGTTTGTCCAACTTCAGATCGATCGAGGGTTGGTAGGTTTCTGCATAACTTTCAACCAATTATCAATCTACCATCAATTGAACTTCTTCAAACAAAATGCTACACGATCCTCCTACAAAAGAAAAAAACGAAAAAGAAAGAAGAGAAGGAATGAAGAATAAGTAAAACAACAAGTTGATCGCGACGAAGTTTCGAGCTCGACCAAGGATTATTAAAACGGCGACCCGCTTCCCAGAGTTTGTTCAATCGTCGCGAGAACCGGGCATGAAACTCGAAAACTCGAACATAGTAATTCCATTCGTATCCGGGCGCTTTGTTTCCCCATTCTATTTTCCGGGGCTCAAAAGAAGAAACACACGAACGCGCTGGTTGGTAACCTTCGATCAGACGTTTCCCACTATTTTCCCCTCTGTTTCTTCCATTTTTATTTCCTTTCCTCCGTCTCTCTTTCCTCCGCCTCTTTCCACCCCTTCCTCTCTTTTTAAACGAGCTGGAAATAGCTTGGCAGAAACAACTCGACTTTGCTTAAAAAAGTAATCTAAAATCGCTCTCCGAAGAGTTCCACGGAACCTAAATGTCACGATGTCTCGCGCCGAAATAATCAGTTGAATATTCATCCGGAATGTATCATCAGGCGAAACGTGTTGCCGGTAACACGAATGGAACGTGTAGACGGTATCTGCGAGGAAATAAATCTGAAAAAAAGAAGAAAGAAAAAATGTATTTAACACTCGAGACCACGTCAGTTTTTTTTTTTTTTTTTTTTTTTATCGTCGCCTCGAAAACGAGAGAGATCTCCGCGGCTCGGCCGGCGAATAAATCCGCGAGCAAGATCGAAATTCAATATTCATGCGACCAAGCAAAAAGATTCCATCCGAGTTAATCCGTGGAATTGTTTCAATTAAACGAAGGAATTGATTCTCGTTTATCGGGGCAGCGCGCGATACGATTGCACGGGAGCCTTACGACGGCGAAAAAGAGGGAAAAAGAGGAGAAAAGAAAAGGAGAAAACGAAACACGCGTATCGTGTACACGCTGCATGAATATTTAATGGCACGGAATGGAAGAGGAGCTTAGCTACAGTCCTCCTTGCCTGTTTAACATTCGCGAAATTTAAATGCACGACACGTGTTACGGGTCAGGCTTGGACGTATGTATCTTTCATTTGGAAATAGAAGCTAACAAATGAAAATCAGGCTTAACAGTCCACCTCTCCTAACATCAAGTTATTGGTATTGGCCGAAATTAGGTAGTTGCGTTCTTTTCCGATAGATAGACACGCGTGTACTTCTTGAATTCTGACTGACCTCGTTTTAAACCGCGAATTCATTCTACGATACGTGAATAATCATTTTCTACAAATAAGTATTTTCTTTTCTTTTCATCAGTGGGTATTCTGTAATAAGTATTTAATAATATTTCCTGTAAATAGTATAATAGTATGAATTCTACAAATTTTATAAATAGTGTAATAATATAGATTCTATAATTCTATAAATAATTAATAGTATAAATTCTATAAATAGTATAATATAAATTCTATAATTCTGTAAATAGTATAATAGTATAAATTCTACAAATTTTATAAATAGTATAATAATATAAATTCTATAATTCTATAAATAGTATAATAGTATAAATCCTATAAATAGTATAATAGTATAAATTCTATAAATTTCATAAATAGTACGATAATATATATAGTATAAATATATATAATATAAATATTTATATATATAATATAAATTCTATAATTCTATAAATAGTATAATAGTATAAATTCTACAAATTTTATAAATAGTATAATAGTATAAATTGTACAAATTTTATAAATAGTATAATAATATAAATTCTATAATTCTATAAATAGTGTAATAGTATAAATTCTACAAATTTTGTAAATAGTATAATAATATAAATTCTATAATTCTATAAATAGTATAATAGTATAAATTCTACAAATTTTATAAATAGCATAATAATATAAATTCTATAATTCTATAAACAGTGTAATAGTATAAATTCTACAAATTTTATAATAGTATAAATTCTATAAATTCCATAAATAATATAATAATATAAATTCTACAATTCTATAAATAGTATAATAACAAGCATTTAGTAATATTTTCTATAAATAAGTATTTTTTTTTTTTTTCTTTTCATAACCAAGTATTTTCATATTCTGTTCAAACGACGTTGAAATTCCACAGTCAGACAGACTAGTTGCCCCGTACGCAGTTTCCCCGAAACGATATACAGCAAATAAGTAGGTAAGACAACGTATCATTCAGTTCAATTATCTTTGTAACTTGAATGACATCGAAGCTTCTGTTGCAGGCGCTCGCTCGCTCGCGTGCGCGCGCGCGCGCGCACGATGACGAAAATAGAAGCCGGCCTCTAATCGAAATCGATTTGTTCTCTGCCGGCAAATATTTGTCGTAAATATTTTCTGGATGCTCGAACGATACGTCGAACGTTGTATCGACGCTGCTCTTATTAGCTCTGTTTGCTTTAATCCGCTCGTATTTGTCGCAACCCTCTTTCGCCCCTCGCTGCTTCCGGGCTTTCGAGGAACTCACCCTCGAGCTCACTGGCCCGTGTCTCGAGCCACTGTTAATTCTCTCGATTAATTATTTTCTTGTTGTAGAGTAATAATAAATCTGTTTGCCGTGGCATATGCATTGTGATTTTATCGGCAAGTGCAGCCGAAAGTTTCGTAGTGTATTTCAATCGTGATTGTCGTGCTACTAGGTTCTTCCGGCCCATTTATACCTCTCTGAAATTGAAAAATGTGTTCAACATTGAGCGCGAATGTATGAAAAAATTTTTACTAGCTGTTATATCGCGATTCGCGATATGAAACGTCTTCCTGGAATGTTACTGTAACTCTCTCTGAAATTAAAAAGTGTTTCAAGTGTTGGAGGTATGAAAAAATTCTCATTGCTCGTTATTAATTCTCGCGATTTCTTAATTAAGCATCTTCTCGGAACGTTACTTATCTTCTTGAGATATTTTTCTTGCTGAAATGACAATGAATGCGAGGTTGGAGGATCGCAGCAGGATTAAGAAAGCATGGATTATTGTACGACAGTGACGATTCACATTAGTTTAGAAGTTATATATAATATAGAATCGTATAATTATTTCGAATTTTGGGAAATAGTAGTTCACGTAAATTGTAGAAACATACAAATTGTAATCTCTAAGGGAGCAGTATTTCCACACATCGCCGTTCAATTCAGAATGTTACAGAGATACTCTTTAACCAATTATTCATTTATTTTTGAAACAGTAAGGAATAACTATAGCCCGTGTCTAAAATTTGAAAAATTTATAAAAGAAATATATAAGTTTGAAACGTTTATAAAAGAAATATAGAAATATATAAGTTTAAAAAGTTTATAAAAGAAATAGAAGTTTGAGAAGTTTATAAAAGAAATATAGAAATATATAAGTTTGAAAAGTTTATAAAAGAAACAGAAATTTGAAAAGTTTATAAAAGAAATATAGAAATATATAAGTTTGAAAAGTTTATAAAAGAAATATAGTAAAAATACACTTTTGCTATATTTCTATTTCATTTGGCTATAATATACATAACATATATTTTTGTACATATATTATAATGTTGTTGTACTCTATGTTATATGTACATTTACTATAATGAAATAGAAATATAGTAAAAGTGTAACTTTTCAAACTTGAATATATATAGATAGACAAAAATATAAGAGCGTTAGACAAAAATACAAACACGCTTAAGTTTAAATATTTCATATACATATACATTTTTATATATTCCTACGCATATATAATGAACGGATCTCTAACGCAGCAGAAATCTAAAAAAAAAATTTGTGTCATCGCGTAATTACGTGATGATGATAGTTCGTTAAAAACCTGAGGATCTCCACTCTCTTCAATAATTGCATTTACATTTGAACCGACGAAATGCTCGAAACGTATTTAATGTGTGATACTCTGACGAGAATCTCTCCTCTCTCTCTCTCTCTCTCTCTTTGCACCGAAGGAACGCGCGCATGTATATATATATATATTAAAAAGAAGAAGACCACTTGCCGTCTAGCAAGAGGTCTATGAATAAAACATATCGTTTCCTCCATCTTTTAAAGCGGCGGAGGACGCGTGTCCCGTGCAATATCGCGTAATACCGGCGAGTAACAGGTCGACGAGCGGCAGCGGGCGTTTAATTTAGATAAAAGACACTCGGGACGCGAATTAATGGCGAGCTATTAATCTATCGATCCGCCGTGTCTCGTCGTGCAACGTCGGAATACCGATGACGATAGAATTCCCCGATCGTGGGGGAAATCAGGCTCGATCCGATCGCGATTCATTTCGCTGTTCGCGGTTCGATCGAACGTCTGGTCTGTTGTTCGAGTCTGTAATAGTCAGAAGGGTAATCTTTCGTTTGACTAACTATAAGTTGGAAATTCGTACAATTAGAAGAGCAGAATTTATTTTTATACAATTAAATTATTTTTTAAGATGTATATATATATATTTAAGTAATTGTGTACTTTGTAACTGTAACGTTTGTCTGGTGTTGAATAAAATAATAGTTGGAGAGTTTGACAGAGAGTTTAGGCCAGAAGAAGTTTCGAAAAGGCAGCATTGAAAGAAAATTATTGTTGGAAGGTTTGGTATAGGGTATTTTTGTTATTAAATTAAATTAGAAGTTTGTAATTGGATTGATTAAATCTCTTAAATTTTATTTAGCATTGAAAGATTTGCTGGTCAGACTCGGTTAGATGTTGCAATTTGGAAAAATGGAATTTACTCTTGAGGCTGATTGATTGGTTCGTATAGAATAATTATATATAGCCTTGGAAATCTCTCTCCAGTGATAGAACGATGTTGCACAAGACAAGAACCAAGAAGGTGATCTATAAATTAGATTAAGCGGAATGGTAAATTTGCCTAATAACAGGAGTGGAATTCATCGTTGGCTGATTGCACAGACTTCAGAATATTGTCTTTGAAATTTCTCTGTGTTATTGAATAATATCCTCAGTCAAAGAACCCTGGTAGTTGAGGTCAGGTTAGGTCGGAAGTTTGCATAATTAGAAGAGTGGAATTCATTGTTCAGTGATTGGACACAGAGTTGGTTCGCAGAGTTGTCTTTGAAATCTCTATCTTACAGTTGGTATTGAATAATATTCCAGTCAAAGAAGTTGACTGGTTTGTAGGTTTAGTTAGCTCTTGGGGGAGTTCGCGCAATTAGAAAAGTGGAATTTATCATTGGCCGGCGCGGGTCAGTTGAAATGAACAATAAAGATCCGATTACTCCGTTTATTTGTGCATCACTTCCTACTGAAATTTCTCATTTCAGCCGAGCTCGTTCTTATCGTTGAATGGGTTATTTTAGAAACTCCTCGCGTATTCGGTTACGGTAAATTAGCTGGTGTGTTTTAACTACCACGTTGTTTAACGTTTAATCGAGAAATTAAAATCAATAAACGTAGCAAACGAATAATAATAATATATATATATAAATATTTAATAACAAACGAATAATAATATATATATGTATATAAATGTGTACAAATGAATAATTTACATGTGACAATATTTAATGATATGAATACGTAATAATTTATTTATATATAAATATAATAAAATATAACGTTTATTTAACAATATAAAGATTATTTTTAAGTGGAATAAAAGTCTGCAATTCTGATAATAACGATACTTTGTTTTAAATACTTAATATTCAATTTACTTAAAGAAATTTAAATATTAACAAGTTGCGCTGGCAATTGATTGCGGACCATAACGAGTGACCAAGCCGTGTACAATAATTCATCGGCTTTTCTCTTGAACTCGTCGGTATGATGTCACCGATGAGGATAGGATTTATTGAGAAGTAATAAATTTATTATTTGTTTCTGCCTATTTTGTTTTACTTAAAATATGCTCGAAACAGAGAAAATATTACAAATTTTTTGGGACAAAAAATTCTCGACGTGCGTCATTCCAACGTCAGAGATTAATTTCATGAAGATCAATTATTTTCCAAGAAATAAACCAACATATAGAAAATGGATCATTGTGCACAGAAAAATGGACTTATCGTCTACCAAAAGGTATCCACATGCCAGAAATTAATTGAAAGAAATACAAAAAGATCCGAGATCTTCTCGGTTGATACGGCGTGTATATATTCTCACGTGTTCTCACAACCGAGCAACAGTCACGTAAACACGAAACGCAAACGTAAATTACTGCCAATTAACAAACCAGTGCTCGATCTTTATCCCTGAATTCCTCGTCGAAACTCGCCGACGAATGAAAAACCCCACCGACGTTTTGTTTTATCTCCAAAGCGGTTAACTCTCGTTCCGACTTATCCACGTTTAGCCAAAATTGTTCTCTCCCCCCCCCCCTTCCATCCTCCTCCCTTTTCCCCGACGAACTATGCTATAATGATCGCCGACGAACGCAATCGCTGACCGTGATCGTTTCTCTCTCTCTTTCTGTTCGCAGGGCGCTATTTTGACGACCATGTTGGCGACGAGGAACTTTTCCAGTAAGTATGATGCACAGGGTAAGTACCTCCGGCCCTCTTCAGCGCTTCATGGACCGCGACAGACAGTACTTTTATATCTCCCATTAAATTTTTACGCCCAGAAAACCCTAACCCGACCTCTTGTCGTCTGTCTCTTTCTCTTTTTTCTTCCGCCCCCCCCCCCGTCCCCTCGAACGACTCTTTACGTCTCTCTGTTCGTCTCTCTGTTCTCCAACCCCTTCGAAACAACCCTTGGTTAATATTTCTCTCTCTTGGCACCTATATTCGTTCTCTGTCTATACGTAATTCTATCTATCTATCTATCTATCTCTATCTCTCTCTCTTTCTCTTTCGCTCTTTATCGCTCTGTTTATATTTCAGACTTCATTCACCTCCATGAAAATCCACTTCGTCTCTCTCTATATCTCTCTGTTCATTTTCCATTTTTATTCTTGTTATAACGTCTCTCTCTGTCTCTCTCTCTTTTTTTCTTCCCATAATTCTGTATGTACATATATATATATATATATATATATATATATATATATATATATATATATATATATATATATATATATATATATATAT
>NW_025110631.1:101459-115849 GCF_011392965.1 Frieseomelitta varia | reverse complement strand
AAAAAAAAAAAAAAAAAAAAGAAAGAAATGAAATATACCCTTCGATTTGTACCATCTAGTCGTGCCGATTCGATTATTTTCAGTTTAGTATCTATCCAATATAATCTGTTATTTGCGTAATCAATAGCCAAACTATTTGGCAACTCTAAGTTTTCGTTGATCAACACGGTATTATTTTTGCCATCCATTCCCGCCTTTAATATGCACGAATTCACGCCCCATTTGGACCAGTACATTATACTACAAGAACGCATAATTTTATTATTAATCTTGAACTTAGTTTCTAAATCATTCGTTATTAAAAGTATAAAATATGGTAAATTCTATAAAACATTGGTAATCTTATAAAAATAAAAGTATAAAATTTCACAGTAGCCCTATCTTTAAAAAGATAAAAGAGATATTTGGAGAGATTGAAGTATTTCTTTTTAATTTCAATATTGAGAGAAGATGATACTGAATTCCAATTGTTTTTATATTTGAATAATATTATTAGTTTTTATATTTGAACGTACGCACCCATTGGATGGCAATAAAGCAAGACTTCGCGGTTTATCGTTCGGTTCTTCTATTATAACAGTGCAATAAGAACCATCATTGCTGCAAACTCCGATGTGCATGTAACCACTGTCCGTGAAATATATGTTGCCTGTTACCCAATCTACTGCCATATCATCGGGATTGTTTAAACCTTAAAGGAACGTATAAAATTTTAAGAATCAAAGAAAATATGTTATATTTTCACATACGAATCTGACTAAATATCTAAAGTTTTGTAATAAAGTAAAATTAAACTTTTGTAATAAATTATTTTTATAGTAAAGTTATATAAATAGTAAAGTTATATATTTGTAATAAATTATTTTTATAGTAAAGTTGTATAAATATAATAAAGTTATATATTTGTAATAAATTATTTTTAAATATAGTAAAGTTATATATTTGTAATAAATTATTTTTATAGTAAAGTTATATATTTGTAATAAATTATTTTTATACTAAAGTTATATATTTATAATAAATTATTTTTATAGTAGTTATATAAATATAGTAAAGTTATATATTTGTAATAAATTATTTTTATACTAAAGTTATATATTTCTAATAAATTATTTTTATAGTAAAGTTATATAAATATAGTAAAGTTATATATTTGTAATAAATTATTTTTATACTAAAGTTATATATTTGTAACAAATTATTTTTATAGTAAAGTTATAATAAAGTAAATTTTAATAAAGTATATAGTTAATATAGTAGAAATATAGTGTCGAATTAATTTGAATTTCACCTGTTGTAACAATGATTTCTCGTTGTGTACCATCCAGCGAACTTTTGATTATTGCTTCATTTCCATTCTCGATGTCGGACCAATATATGTAATTCGCGTCCAAGGAAACAGCCACGGCATGTTGCAAATTCCGTGTTATGGGATAATATATTTCGGAACTAAGATAAACACCATGGATTTCAGATTTAATTGAGAACACCATTTCAGCTTCGCCGCCTATGGATAAACAATAGAAAGAAACATTAATCAGAAATAGACATTATTAAAAGTTAAGCTCCTCTTAATGTAGTGAAATAACTAAATGGTTAATAAAGTACAAAAATATGAAACTTTCTATTTTTTCAAACTATCTATCTTTCAAAATTTTTATTTTCTTCTTTTATAATATTTTTATTTATAAGATGTAAAATTCATTAATTGCTTGCACGAATTTGAAAAGAAATTTACCTTCGACTTTACAAGTTTTTTTATCATCGTCCAGATTATAACCAGACTGACACAAACAAGTGTAGGATCCAGCGTTGTTGATACATTTTTGATCACAGGTTCCGTAATTATCGCACTCATTCACGTCTATAAAGAAAAAAGAAAATAGTACATACGATTAAAAAATAACTTCGACGATTAATATTTATATCTATATTCAAATTGTAATTCGAGAAGGAAAGTATATTGCATTTTTCAGGTTTTACCCTCGCAAGTCTGATTGTTCACCAACTTGTAACCCGATCGACACGAGCATTGAGCACCAACAGGTGTTTTTCTGCAGTTATGTTGACATTTTGCTTCTTTGCATGCTGCATCAGCTGTAACAATTTGAAGCAATTAAAATCCGTTATTGTAATAATCATGAAAATTACCAAAGAAACTTTGCATTATTGAATCGATATAATATATTTTCTACACTTACCCTTCTTGCATGCATCTGCATTTTCTTCCGAGTTATCACCACAGTCATCTTTCTCGTTGCACGTTGCATTTAGAAAAATGCATCTTTTATTATTGCACAGATATCGATCGTATTCGTTGTTACATTTATCGATTGGTATCATACTGTTCTCTGTAGAATATGAAATTGCAATATTTTAAGACTTGTAAAACCTATTTAACGTTAAAGTGTAATTTAGTGAAAAAAAAAAAAAAAAAAAATACCGCATTTTTCTTCGTCACTTTTATCTGGACAATCTGGAACACCATCGCAAACCCATTCGTTTCTTATGCAATGACCATCTTTACATTTGAATCTATCGCATTGCAACTGTATTAATTGAAAAATATATTAGTTACAAAATATTTGTAATTTATATAATATCTAAATTATAACAGTCTTGTTTTCGAATTGCAAAAAAAGAAAAAAATATATCTTATTCGCTCAAAATAAAAATAATATAAAATAAAATAACTGATTAATTACGGATACAATGATAATGCAATAATATTTGCATCGTATATAAAAAGATAAAAGTAATATTTCTAATACTTCCAATTTGTAATATTGATTAACTTCTCATTGTATTGATATTTACTTGTAATTCATGTTATAATTCGAAAATGTGCACACTTTCTTATTTTCGAGGTATTGGCACAGAAATTATCCATTATTACACAGGGTATATTAGATAAAGCGTTACAAGCTGTTTACCCTGAAGACGTTAGAGATATCGACTTGAAATATTAAATGATACAAAGAAAGCAAACATTTTATAGAAATGCAAATATCGTGTTCGTTGCTATCTTTAATTTTATAAAACGATACATTAATTTGCACCTGTTGTCAGGTCTAATAATTTTTATTAAATTTTTCATGTAATTTTTACTTTTATGAAATGTATACTATCGAATACTTTTCTGAAGAAAAATATCTTTCGTTCATTTCCAAGTATTTATTTACTTTTTCTTTTCGTTCTTATTTATTTTTCTTTATCGTAGGAAAACACTATCCAGGCAATATCCAAATAGTACGGTAGCCTGCTTAACAGTACAACATTGTCCAACGGTGCAATTTTGTTCAAAAAGAAACCTATTGCAATCACGTGATTAAGAAGGGCACAAAGAAAGTTGGCCTCGTACAAGGGTCAACTTCGACGTGCTCGACGCAGTCAAGACATCTTTGTTAGTTCGGCCAATTTGCAAGCCTACTTCCGCAACGTCTACGAGTACGTCTGGGACGTTTCTTGCATTCGGCTCTCGTTACACACGCGATCGCTCGCAAACAACGTGAAACAACACGCAACAAATGTATAGTTTGTTTCCTCAATAACTTAGTGCCCCTGAAGTAACATTTCTAGAGTTATTGATGCATAAATTTTCTTTCTTCTTTTTATTGTATCTTCTTATGTACATGTGTACGACATATATATGGTGAGAAGAGATATAAAGAAAAATATAATGATTACAGCTTGTGAGTGAGACAAGTATAGTATTCAGTATAGTATTCAGGCCACAAAACTTTGTACTTTTTCAATTTTAAATTATTAAAAAATCGAAAATGGGTGTCATTTCTCACGAAAATTCAAACGATTTTGAAAATTCAGCGTTATGAACACTTGGATTTTAGAATTATCACAACTCAGATAGTTGGTTATGCTGACCAAATTCATTAGAAGTATAAAAATCAGTTATTCAAAAATTCTTTGTTCCTTGAATGAATTTGTTTCGGTTTCGATGTTTTCCACACGAATTTTCTGAATTGCCGGAATTCAATTGAATTTGATTTTATTTCGTCTAACTGGCTTGTACAATTGAATTTTCTCTATATACGTTTTCACTTCGAAAACTTAGAATTTGGCATGTTTTGTTTCTATGAAAAACGACTTTCATTCTCTTACTACGCTATATTAGAACTGCTATTTGATAAAGAGTAAAAATTTCAATGGAATCTTACGTTTTTCACGCAGTCATCATGCTCGTCACTTCCATCGGAACAATCAGCTCTCGCGTCGCAAAAGTTTTCTATCGGTATGCAAGAATGATCGGAGCATTGGAACTCATCTACAGCGCAACGATTTATTTTGAAGTCAACCTGAAACAAGTGAACAGATTTAATCACATATTAAACATATACTTTTATTTCACCGTTAAATATGAGAAACCAAACTAATCAGCTTTAGCATTAATAAAAAGTAATTTCTTACTTTCATCCAGGATTAATATTGAATTTTCGAGAAATAAATGGTTTATTCTATTCATAAATTTTCATTTTATCATGTGAAAATGGTAAATTCAAAAACTTATCAACTATCATTAAATTTAAAAATTAGTCCTTATATTATCGTCATTTTTCTATGCTTTTTCAATTTATGAAGCTGATCAATATTTGCTTTTGAAAGGTTGATATAATAACTTAATAGGAAGAATAATTCGAAACATCGGATATTTTATAATTTCTTGCCAGTGATTTTAACTTACTTAACTACGAAATCTTTTAGTTATTATAAGCAATATGTTATTATTAGGCTGCAGATATTTATGCAATTTATGAAGATAATGTAAAAGGCGGAATCTAAGTAAACGATTACTTTATTTTACCTATTAAACTATATTGAACTATACTATAGCCTATACTATACCTATTATAAACTATATTACCTATTAAATTATATTTTAAGGAGTATTATAATTATTATTATAATATTTTTATATTATAATAATATTTAGTATTATAATATTTTTATATTATTTAAGTAAATATTATAATAGTACTATAATAGTATTATTAAAGTACTGTATTATATTAGCACTATTATAATATTTTTATATTATTTAAGTAAGTATTATAACATTATTATAGTACTGTATTAGGTGTGTTATAATATTTTTATATTATTTAACTAAGTATTTCTACTTATATTTTTCCATATTGTTTGCACTGTATGTCTTTTTACACTTCCACATTTTTCATAAATGCATAAAAGTTGGCAAATATCGTTTTAATGATAATTATGACTGAGTATATACTTGGAAGCCTTTACAGTCCACTTCATCAGATTCATCACCGCATTCGCTTTCTCCATCGCAGCGGAAGGCAGACGAAATGCATTTTCCGTTGTTGCATAAGAAATAATCCGGTGGTTCGCAACGTATAGCTACAAATTGAAAAAGAAGAAGGAAATGCAAGTTACAACGTAATCAAAATCAATTGCTAAATCTAATTGGAAAATATAAACTTACTCGTTGTACTGACGCGCGAGTTGAAGACAGTTATGACAACAAACACGAACAACTTGCGATACATAATCTGAAATAATTTTTTTTCCTGATTAATTGCCATTTTAAATTACCATATTTCAGTCAATCGTTTTAGAAACCTTCATCAATGTATTCAAAATTATTTGAATTGGAAAAATAACGAATGATTAACGACATGTTGATGTATTTTACAAATGTTTGTTTATCACTTTTATATACTTATATTTTTCTATTGATCTGACATTTATATTCATGTCAATTTTACTGGCATTAATCATCGTTAAGAAATATCTAATTTCTTGTTAATGTAATAAATACGAAAGCAAGCTGATAAAGTGTTATGACAGAATTCGAGCATTAAATGTCAATCATTTTGTGACACTTTCTCATCAATGTTTCTCATGTATCATGAATTATATTTTTTTTACTTATGTTTTTTATATAAATTCTTGAAAGTATGAATAATAAACAAAAACTAATCAATATTTTTAATACACTGATAGATTCTTCAAAATTAAAAAATCACTAAATTATAGTAAAAAAATTATATATATAGCGAAAAAATTTTGGAGCTTCTGTAATTTTTGTGAAAAAAAAAAAGGAAACATTCTATTTGCTCATTTTAAACCATAAAGTTTTTATTTTCACGTTCTTGAATGTTTTCCTTAGGATTCCTTTTTATTATAGGACAGAGTGAAAAACAAATTCAAACTGCTGTACGAAGTTTAAAAATTTTTTGTCCATATTCATTTCAATATGATCCTATTGGAACAAGTTTCTCCTTTGCAATGATTGCTCAAAAGTTCCCAAACGGTTTTACTATTTAAACGAAGAGTTATACTTTAGAATAACCGAAAGAGTTATTCTATCTTTTAACTGTTTTTTACAGTTCCACAATGTGAAAAATTGGTAAGATGGTGAAGTCTCAATAGTCATAAACACACTGAACGCACGCACTGATCACAGACAAGATTCAAATCTGATTGTGAAATCTTCCCCATACATTTAAAATACAATAAAATCGTGAGAAGAGTGATCATAGTAAAAAGAAGACTTACCTCTATAAGGTATTGAAACGAATATGGAAAAAAATGTTCGGTATTTTGAGTAGTTTGAATTTGTTGAAATTTCAAAAGAAAAAAAGTAACTTCAGTTTCCCACTGTGTTTTATAACAAAAAAGAATCCTAGAGAAAACCAAGTTCAAGGATATATTACAGAAATTACAGGAGTTCAAGAATCAACAGTTTTTCTGCTATAACTTAGTAATCCTTTTGTTTTATAGAGAAGTGTAGTTTTTGAGCATATTACACAAAATTCATCAAGTAAAATGTAATACGAAATTGTTTAAAAATTTATTTTCATTAAATCAATCCTTAATAGAAATCACGGGATTAAATCTAAATTAGATACTATTTATCGTTGATTCCTTATAAAGAGAGTATTATAAAATTGATGAAATTATTGTTTTTAACAAAACGTAGAAATAGAAATAATTAATTATTCTTAGATATAAAATATTTTAATAGAAAATTATTAAAAATAAAATATTTTAATTGAACATACTTACTAGAATCCTTCACTACACATGTGAAGAATTGAGATATGTCAATAATATCTCTATTTGGACTATTCTAATAGAGTTTCAATGACATGTATCGAAACTCTCGGCTTCTCCTTACTACTGTGGCTGTTATCTAAACACTAAAGACCGTTATAGGAAACGTACCAAAATTATATAGCCGAGGTTGTGTTCATATATTGTTATGATTGTATCTGTGTAGGTCACTATATATTAATATAGACATCAATTTATAATTTTGTTCAGATTTTGAATGAGATTAAATTTTTAAATACATGATTATGTGATTTATACATACATGTGTAACTTCTTTTTTACATACGTGCACCAAGATTAATATTAAATTAATAAATTGATTAAAAAATTAATAATTATGACAATGGAATCTCAGAAGAGTCAGATATAAATGAATATTTAAATATATAAATTTTTCAAAGATATTTTTTATAATATATAAATACATGTGAATCATACTTTTAAGAATGATTATTCGTTTAAAAGTTATTGATTATCGTAAATTTCACATGATCGAAGAGATACTTGTATACAAAGTATTATAAAGGTATAGATGTCATAAGAAATGTATACAAAACCGTTGATTCGATTACATATGTACGTCAATTCTTTACCTGACCTCTACGAAACTAGAAACGAGTAATATTTGTGTTAAAATTATTCCAATAATAAGCAACTTTCTCACTGTCATCATTATCACATCACTTTATTAACGTCCTTCATTTACAAAAATGCGAAATTTTCATTTTTACAAATTCTTATTTATACAAGCATGAAATACGAATTATAAATTATACAAGTAAATATTAATACTTCTACACGCAAAATGAATAAAAAAAAAAATTAATTTCTATAACACATATAACATATTTATAATAGTATCGTTTATATAATATTTACACAATTTATATAATTTATATAATAGCATCGTTATTTTTATAATATTATTTCTACGAATATCTTAAAAAAATAATGAACAATGACTCTTCCCTATGATTAGAGAGAATAGATAAGAAAAATATTTCAAGAAAATATATAATCTATTACATCGTTTCATAATTTCTTTATTATCATTTCCTTCTATCCTGAATGGATCGTCAATAACGATAAAAAGGATCCATCAATAACGACTGGAAACACATTTTTTTCTCATATATGCTGTGGGTGAATCTTTCGACATTACAATACTGAAAGTATACAGAAAAGTAACAAATGCCTGTCAACTGTGTGACAGTGGTTTGCTCCATCGCTGTTGCAACGTCCAACACTTTATTGTATTTCGTTCTTTTTGTCGAGTTGTGTTCGTTCGTTCTCGTGAAAACATGCCGCGCTGTTTGATCAAATCGATGACAAGGTACAGAAAGACTGATTCTTCCGAAGGTAAGAGACAATTCATCCCTGTACAGTAAGCTACAGTATGTTTAACAAGTATGGTTATGAAAAAAAAGAAAGAAATAAATATGTATATCGTACGAATCGTAAAGTTGTTTAAAGGCATTCTTTGCCTTGAATTTTAAGTCTTATTTTTTTTTACTAAAAATTTGTTAACAATAATTAAACAATTTAAGTAGTGTATATTACATCGCGTACAAAAGTTTTTTTTTTATGTATTAACAGAGGCAGAATTACCATGGACCCCGCCATCGTCGGCTGATGCTAAAAGAAAACAACAGACCAAAGATAATTCCATGAAATGTAACAACATATGGATGTCCTCGAGATTGCCAATTGTAACACGGTATACGTTTAACAAAGAGAACAATATATTGTGGAACAAAGAATTTCATGTAGACGACGTAGAATTAGGTATGAGAAATTTCTCTGAACTCGAAAATACGATAGCATCGACCGCGAATACCAGCCAACTAGCGATAGACTCGAATAATGAGCAAACAGTGGAGAAAGTGCAAATACCGTTGGCACCAAGTACTAAACAATCAGAGTACCCGATTAATGTAAGTAACAACGAAATCAAAGTGGCAGTAAATTTGAATAGAACGTTCGATGGAATGGAGAGTCAAACGACATCGCAAACATTGTATCTTGCTCCAAACAAGAAGCAGATTGATTCGCAAAACCAGTATTTAGGTGGTAACATGAAAACATCGGCGATCGAGAACCCTCAGAATTGGAAACGAAATAAAACTATGCATTATTGTCCGTATTGTCGCAAAAGTTTCGATCGTCCATGGGTGTTGAAGGGTCATCTTCGTCTTCACACTGGCGAACGACCTTTCGAGTGTCCAGTTTGCCATAAATCCTTCGCCGATCGGTACATAATGTTTTTCTGTTTCAATATTTGTCGATATTATGCTAGATACATCAGCACGAGTTACGTGTAACAAGAAAATTTTTCGGATATCGTATATCGAATACAGTAAAAAGATTTTTACGAGAACGAAAAATTTATAAGAATTAAAATAACCATACTAGTCTTGATTACGTAATCCGTGTGCAATTCAAATTATTCATTTTTTAACAAATTAACAAATTAACAATTTCATCAAATTAATCGTATCGTCTTACAAAGTGACGCTATGATTTAACGTGCATATTTTGTAGATCAAATTTACGTGCGCATCAAAGGACACGGAATCACCATCAATGGCAATGGCGATGCGGAGAATGTTTCAAAGCATTCTCGCAAAGACGATATTTGGAACGACATTGCCCTGAAGCTTGTAGAAAATATCGAATATCTCAAAGGAGAGAACAGAATTGTAGCTAGAAGACAAATTTTATTTCTTGGACATATTTGTATACAGAAATATGTAATATAATATATTAAATATATCTCGTTAATATTAACACTGTGAAAATTAAATTTGAAATATTGTAGTATTGTTATTCTGGTATATATACACATTATTCCAGTATATATACTTCATAAATACACATTTATGTACATAACTGTAAATGATCAACTTTCACTTTTTTTGTGAATATGCCAATCAGTGAAAATAGTCGTTTTGAGGCAAGTTTTTATGTTTCTTGTCTAAAAATGCCAATAGTCATATTTATTGTCAACGAAAGAAGTATTCGAATCATGAAAAGGATAGGATACGTCAAAATAAAGACTTGAGTAATTTGACTTTTGTCTGCTGTATTTTGTACAAAATTTTGTACAGACTCTTGCCTTAAGTCTTATCCTATTTCAGAGTTGGTAATTCTGTAATTATGTACTTTCATTTTATTTGAATCTCATGGAAACGGCAACGGTAACAATGACAAACTAGTCGATCCAGCAAGCTCGAGATACACAACTTACGGATGCGCCTTAAAGCTTTGTACGAAATTTGGACGCCGTCATCGGTAGAGTGCGCGCAGTAACGTAACGGTTTCTGATCTGAGTGGTTTTGCTCTTTCATGGCGCATGTCGTGTACGTTCAACGAAGAATAATTATCGCTCGCATTTGACGCAGTGCGTTAGTCTCATATTACAAACGGAAAAGAACGTAATATAGTGCCGCGTGTTACGCGATACACTTTTCGAGCAAGTAATCCGTGTTAGTGCTCCGTAAGAAAGAACGCGGCGGTTAAGCACTGCAAAGAAAACTTGACATTGGAACGGCCATTTTGGCGTGTTGTTTCCTAATCGAGTGCTTAACTCAGCATCGATATCCATCCATTTCAAGGTAAGTAGCTCTGCGCTTCGAGAAATTTTGTTAAACGAATGATCTCGTATTTGTGAGGATTTCACTTTTCGTTTGGCCCTATACATTTATAGAACGAGATTTCTGACTTATTCCATAAAAAGGAAAATCGACTTCGTACAGATGGTTTTTATACTCTACACTCTGTTTTTCGTCCTGTTCACAAGTATGTCTGACGGTATTACCACGATGTGTTAACGCAGACCACTCGAGCCAGTCTTATTAATATATTGAAAATACACTGTTCAAATAATATGCGATTAATATTAATTACGGAGCGGTTTTTTCTTGGATATACGTGTACATGTAATATTCGAAAATATTGCTTGGACAGACTTTCCAGATAAATTGTCCTCATAGACTTTTTTTCATATAGTCTGTTCGCGAAATTTTATTTAATTTATTTCATAAACAATTTTCTATGTTGTAATTGCTGTTTCCTTTAAAAGTTATATAAAGATTATGAAATACATTGCAATCATTGCAGTACATATTAATTCCTATATTAATTTGGGCAATGCATTGTAATCTCTCAAAGTTTCATTTTAGATTAAGTTGTAATTTGCAAATTTAATTTTATTTTAATTTGTAATAATTTTGTTTTCTATTTTAATGGACATCTAGGTGTTGTGAAATCAATATATCCAAATGTAATTGAAATTTAAAGTTTTTCTGAACAATATCAATAATCGGTATCGAACTGTTAAACCTTCTTATAAGGTTGAAATACATAAAAACTAGTTCTCTTCTAATGCGTATACCTGTGATGTTTACATCCTATTATGATCTTTTCAACAGGTCACTTCTATTGATATTGCTCTTTGTTCTATATAACTGTTCATATAACTGTTCGTATAACTTCAAGCAATTTCATAATAGTGTTTATTATTCATTCTATTATAGTTGAATCATTAATTTATTTCATTTATATAAAATTATACTATTTATCTCTCTGTTTAAAAAAATGTTTATAATAGATATTATAGATATATTAATTTTATTGTATAAATATATTTCATTTGTATAAAGAATAAGAACTTATATTTTCAGCAAATAGATAATATTTCATCATTTCCAAAATGATGACAGAAGCACATATAAATTCCAATCATGTCTTAAATTCTGGTTTGAGTACCAAATCAGAAATAGACAAAATGGACGATGTGGGTTGGAAAGCCAAATTAAAAATTCCACCAAAGGACAAACGAATTAAAACTAGTGTAAGTTATATATTACAATCATTTTAATATTATTATAAATATATTTTTTTCATTAAGAGCTTATATAATTTTATAAATTTAATTGTTTTATCTATTCCTAATTATTTTTAAATCATTGTTAAATGTATCTTTGTATAAATTCTTAGGATGTTACTGATACTCGTGGCAATGAATTTGAGGAGTTTTGCCTAAAACGAGAATTATTAATGGGCATCTTTGAAAAAGGCTGGGAAAAGCCTTCCCCAATTCAAGAAGCCAGTATCCCTATTGCATTATCTGGTAAAGATATCTTGGCCCGTGCAAAGAATGGAACTGGCAAAACTGGGGCCTATTCAATTCCAGTGCTAGAACAGGTTTGCATAATATCAATTTCTTGAGCATTGTTAATTTTTTTTACTAAAATTGGATGTTCCTTTTTAGTAAATGCTACTTATTTTATTAACTTTAATATTGTTGTTATTAATATATTATAGGTTGATCCACGGAAAGATGTGATTCAGGCATTAGTACTTGTACCCACTAGAGAGTTAGCTCTTCAAACATCACAAATTTGCATTGAACTGGCAAAACATATGGACATAAAAGTAATGGTAACTACTGGAGGAACAGACTTACGTGATGACATTATGAGGATTTACCAGACAGGTTTGTATTGAACATCTTTTTATATAATATAAAAACTAATTGTAAAAACTGAATTTTAAAAATACTTTACTTATGACATAATTTGTTTTTAGTGCAAGTAATAATAGCTACACCAGGAAGAATTCTTGATCTTATGGATAAGAACGTCGCAAATATGGATCACTGTAAAACTCTAGTTTTGGATGAAGCAGACAAACTTCTGTCACAAGATTTTAAAGGAATGTTGGATCATGTTATTTCTAGGTACATATTCTAATTTGTAATTATATAAATTGATGGTATTTTTCTATTTTAGACATATCATGTACTAGTTTTTTTGTATACATTTAGATTACCACACGAACGTCAGATACTGCTGTATTCAGCCACCTTTCCTCTGACAGTGAAGCAATTCATGGAAAAACATTTAAGAGATCCATATGAGATCAATTTAATGGAAGAACTCACATTAAAAGGTGTAACACAATATTATGCCTTTGTACAAGAACGACAAAAAGTTCATTGTCTTAATACACTGTTCTCCAAGGTAAACTTATTTTCTTTTTTTTTTTTACATGATATATTTCATATGAAAATTTATTGAAATAAACTGTTATTTAATTTTTACCTAAATATTTTTACCTAATTCATTTTGTTTTTTAAGTTGCAAATAACACAAAGTATAATATTCTGCAATTCAACGCAACGTGTTGAATTACTTGCAAAAAAGATAACAGATCTTGGATATTGCTGTTATTATATACACGCGAAAATGGCGCAGGCACACCGAAATCGCGTGTTTCACGATTTTCGAGCAGGACTATGCAGAAACTTGGTAAGTATATAAATTATTATATTAAATATAATTTTTATTGTCTCCTTTTTCTTTAATAAAAAAATTAGTTTAGTTGCAATATTTTAGTTTAGTTCCAATCTTTATTGTCTCCTTTTTCTTTAATAAAAAAATTAGTTTAGTTGTAATATTTTATTTTATAGAAAAATTTGAAATTGTGCATTAATGTATTGTCTGTAGGTGAGCAGTGATCTGTTTACTCGTGGTATTGATGTTCAAGCTGTGAACGTCGTAATCAATTTTGACTTTCCAAAAATGGCAGAGACATACCTTCATCGTATTGGTCGATCAGGACGATTTGGTCACTTAGGTATAGCAATTAACCTAATCACATACGAAGACCGTTTTAACTTACATCGTATTGAACAAGAGCTTGGAACAGAGATTAAACCTATTCCAAAGGTAATAGATCCAAGTTTGTATGTTGCGAGACCAGAAGACAATAATAGCATGGAAGAGGGTAATGTGTCTAAGTAGTTTCGATACATCGTCATGATGTTTATATGCGCTCAAAGAGTTTGAAGTGTTAAATGGTGATTGTGTGACTCGTACATGTAAGGCATACATTGCTATGCTTTGAACTCACAGAGTGAAATGTTATATCAGTCTGAAAAGTATTGTCTGGGGTGTTTAACAGTGTATAAAGACAAAACAGTGCTATGGACATTTAGATAAAAAAAAGTGGTCTATATAGAAAAAAAAAAAATTGAAAATTTCAATTAACATCATAGTAAAACAGCGAAAATATGAATTACTTGTAAATAAGGCATACTGAGCATGAAACAGTGAACTCAGTGAATGAAGTGATGCGAATGCCGGTGCGAGTCATTCTTTGTACATAAATACATATAAATGTACATAATTTAAAGTGCGCGCCAGAGTCAAGCCATTATCAAGAGCACAAGCATGTAAACAAGTAACATGAGTAACATAATAATCATTACATTTTACCACAAACTGTAAATA